>NW_022045712.1:687500-967500 GCF_003285905.1 Drosophila hydei
CACATTTGCCACAATTTTCCACTTTATTTTCGTAGTTTTTGCCTTCGTCTGTTCGCTTCAGCTTCATCGTTTTTGTAGCGCTCTCGCTCGCCGCACTCGCCTATGCTGGCTGCGCTCGTTATCCTGGGCCTGTCCCAATGACCGAGTGTCGCACACGCGCGCTCTCTCGCTCCCTCTCTCTCTGTCCGTTTAGCGCGCTCTCGCTCGCGCCACGGCGTAAGAAAGTGGCACACGCCGAACGCCCCACAAACGATGCCCGGCCGAAGGCTAAGCCCGAGCCCCATTCGCTCGTTCGCTCGTTCGCCCGTTCGCCTTAGAGCCGAACGGCCAACTGAACGAAAGTCGCACTCGATGAACGCACACGCGCTGCGGCAGCTGACAGTTTCAGTGAACCACGGAGACGAACGGATTACGGGTAACCCAAACAGCAGCCAGCATAACCAAACAAGAAACAAGAAACAAGAAAATCAAATCAAATCAAACAGAAAATAAATAAATATAAAATAGAAACAAAAAAAAACAAAAAAAAATAAATAAAACTAAATTAATAACAAAAGAAAAAAAAGGAATAATAATAAACGCATAGAAAGCACCTAAGCCCAAAGGACACACGAATCCTGTGCTGGCCGCACTCGAAACTCCCGACTCAGCCAGAGCGCTCCACGTTCAGAGTTCGAGCAAAAAAGTGACCGAAATTTGAGCTGAGCTAAATATGTTGGCCTCACACACCAGCACATATATTCGCACACACACACACACACACACACACACATATATATATATACATATATAATATGTATATAATGCCTTCATATATTTTTTTAAATTTTTTTTATATGTCTAAAAGGCAAACTCAGTGCGCAGGCAGCAAAACGCTTTACATAAGTTCTCAAAGCTCCTTTTGTAATGTTTTTTTTTTGTATTTTTTTTCAAGTGCCGAAAACGAAGAAGAAAACAGAAAACTAAGCAAAACATATATACCAAAATATATATAGATATATATATATATATATATGTGTGTAGTTTATATAAGTAAATTTGTTCAATATATATATATATATATCTAGTATTTCTTGATGTTGTTGTTGTTGTTGTTTGACGCGCGTGCTAGTGTTTGTCTGTGCGTGTTGGCCGCAAGAGTTGTGCGTTGCCAGCAGCACATGTGTCACTGTGTGTGTGTGTTTGTTTCGAAAACGTGGCGTATACTTGATGTGAGCAGACAAAAGATTGCGTATACGCCTCGACTACATGGCTAAATGCGAATGCATAACTTGCACTTTGTTTGAAACGGCAGCGAGGGCAGCGCTTAAGTAGGCAACGAAAAATTTACAAACACCCAACACACACACGCACACATAGGCACGCACGCACGCTGTGTGTGTTTTTGGAGTGCTTTTGAAGTGTTCCCTTTGTGTACGTGTGTGTGTGTGTGTGTGTGTGTTTGGACTTTCGATTTTTCGTGGCTTGTCTTCAACTTATTGTTGTTGCTCTGAGTCCTGTGCTTGTTTAGGCTATGTTTGTGTGTGTGTGTGCGCTTATAACTGTTTCTGGCATGTCCCTTTTTCCAAGCGCGCATATGCCCTGTCTGTGTGTGTGTGTGTGTGTGTGTGTGTGTAAGGCAATGCCAACAAGCAGGACGACGTCTGCGCTGGCACGAAACTCAACTCAGCACAGCTAAGCAAAGCAAAGCAAAGCAGAGCAGAGCAGGGCAGGGTAGGGCAGAGCAGGGCGAAGCGGAGCAGCACACAATTCAACTTAACTCAACTCGAAAAATAGCAGCGCAAAGCCGAACAGTCGCACACCCTGCACTGTGCTGGGTAGGGCAACTCACAGCCAGGCACACAGTCCGTCACTCAGTCAGTTTGTCAGTTCGTCATTCTGTCAGTTAGGCTGGCAGCGCTGGCGCCTCGCTAACTGGCTAAACTAAGGCAGTATGTAAGCCACCAGGCCCCCCCACCCTTGCCCCTGAGAGAGTGGGAGTGAGAGAGAGAGACTGTGGCCCGTACCCTAGACGCCCCTACGCCTGTGGCAGCGCAACACGCGCGTGTGCCATATCGCGTTTTGTGTTGTGCGCAAAAAAGAGCCGAGCGACAAACGAAAGCGACGAACGGCGAACTGGCAACTGGAAAAGGAAAAGGAAAAGGCACAGAGACACGGACACGGACACGGACGGGTACAGAGGCAGAGGCAGGGACAGGGACTGGGGCAGGGACAGGGGCAGGGACATTGCTGCTAGCTGAGGACGAGGGCGAGGACGACGAGCCTTTGCTGGGTAGGCCAAAAACAAAAAAAAAGAAGAAAAATTTGCCTGAATGCCTCTTCTGCCTGGTTGTCGTCGTCGTCGTCGTCGTCGTCGTCGTCGTATTTCGTTTCTCCTACTTTCTGCTACTCTGACAGCCAACGAAAATTGTGCAACGCTTTTGAAGTTTGTTTGCTTGTCTAGCACGGCAGCAGCAGCAGCAACAGCAACAACAACAACATCAGCACCAGCATTCACAATTTCGCCTGCAGCGTAAAAGTATGCAACAGAATTTTCTAAATAAGCCAAGCGCTCAATGGTGTTGCCAGCCATCTCCCCCTTCCACTCCTATTCGCTGCTGCACTTCAATAAATTTCAGCTCCAATTTTAGCCGTTAGCTCAGTTTTTTATTGAGGCGACACACTGACGTATGTATCCATACATATATGTATGTGGCAAAGTCAATAAAGTTAATGGCACTTTCTAATGAGCAAATAGTTCGCATTCGATTGGGCCAGCCAGCCCAACTGCTGGCCTCACTCTTGCTGCTGCTCTTTATATAACAACAATGTGAGCCAAAATGCCAAAAACAAAAAAAAGAAAACCAAAAACCGGAAACCAATTGGCTGCAGCATTTGTGCACAGTTTTCTATCGCGTGAGCAAAAAGTGCTGCATACTTGCGGGCGCAGCTTGAAAACCAAAGCAGCTTAAAGCTGAATAACTCAACGCTTGCTCTCTCCCCCATCTCTTTCTCTGCTTGGCATTAGAAAATAGAAATCTCACATTGTGTGTGAGTTCATTTATTTGCCAGCGACGTTCGGGCGCTTAAAAATATATATATATATAAATTTATATATATGTATATGTATTGGCAATCAGAACAGCAGCTGCCCAAAGGTTATCCAGTTCGCTGGCCCATGTGCGTGTGCTCATTTGCCTTGTCCATTGTCCGCAGTTGATTGTTGCTATTCAATTGGTTTTTCTTGTTCAGCTGCTGATTGTGTTGTTGGCCGTGCTAAATTTACATAACGTAAATGCGGCATAAATAAATTATTAAATACGTGTGCTGCAACAATAGATTGAATGCGGACAGCACAAAAAGGACACACACATACCAGCCACCCACAGACACACACACACACAGGCTGGTTGCCCTAAGCCAACCCGAAAATGTATGCTATAGTTTTTGTGTGACAGCCCACGGGCGTTTGCCATAATCCCATTTCACTTTGATTGCCCAGCAGAATTTCGATTCCGTAACGATTCCACCAAATTACGCGTGCTCCAGTGTGTCTGTCTGTGTGTGTGTGTGTTTACACGTACACTAAAGCAATAATTTTAGAAGCAGCGCTAAATGGCTTTTGCCGCAGTTTTAGAATATTTCCTTAATTATTTACTAATTTTCGCACATATTTCAAATAATAATTTTGCTTGAAATTAGCAAGAATAAAAAGCGATTTATTTGTAGTAAATTTACGTATATAAAAATATATATGATCTTTTCTGTTGCGATTAGAATTCAGATTCCGAACAATCTGAAAGCTGCCTGAGTAGATGAAAATATTTCACTCGAACGCTCAAATACTTCTTCTATTATCGGCTTAAAGCTGGTTAAGCGAAAATTTTAATACGAGCTTAGAATTACTTCGCTCGCTCCGGCTTAGCGCTGCAAATCTGCTTTCATGCCAGCAATTGTGCACACGCATGTATGTATGCATGTATGTGTGAGTGTGTGTACTTGTGGAAAGTATTAAGTATTTAATTACAATTTTGCATACGAACTAAGTGAACATTTGTGTAATTGAGTGGCAATTGAGTTTCACTGAGTTGAGTCGAAGCTTCATGGAATTTTACTATATAATTAAAGTTATGTCTGTGTGTGTGGGAAATGATGTGAGTGCAGTGGCCAGTGGCAATGGCAATTAAATGCAATGTGGAGCGGATCAGCAGGTCATAATGATTTGTGATAATGGCTAGGCTATTTTTATAGGGCATATAACTTATAATGGGCCGTTGGTTGCGGCTGCCAGAATGGTTAAGGCACGGCCCAGTCAGACTGGTGCCAAGTGTTTCGAAATGCTTCGACTTGCGGCGAGTTGCGGCGAGAGCTGGCCACCAATTTGATGACCTAAAAATAGCATAAGAAGTCAAGTCACTAAGGCACGCGGCGAACAGCGGCAAAGTAGCACAACAAAACTTGTGTTGACAACGGGCGAACGAACGAACGGACTACGGCTGGGAACGAGGTGGAGGTCGGTGGACGAGTGGCGCAGGCGACACGAGAGCGAAACGAAACGAACCGAAGCGAGAGCGCGCAGCGAATTCGTTGTCGCGGCAAAAGACGGCATCGAGCGATTGCTGCTGCAGCCTTTTTCGGTTGCGATTACGGCAGAGCAACGGGTTTTTAAGAGGTGGACAGGGCGAGCGAGAGGAACAAGAACAGGGAGAGGAAGAGGGGCATGGTGTAGTCTGCACAGTTAACGGCATTTGGTGATTTTATTTCTTTTCTTTTCTAACTTTGCTGCAGTTGTAAAAGAATACAAAATAACTCTTGAAAATACTTAGTTGAAAGCTACATTTTGCTGCTGTTAAATGAATAGTGAAAGCTGCTCTCTCCCTCTCCACCTCTCTCTCTCTCTCTCTCTCTCGCTGTCTGTCTTGCTCACACTGTGTGTCTCTCATTATGTCTTTCTATTTGCCTCTCTTCTCAATTGTGCTCTCTGAAGGGCCCTGCAGCCCTGCGTCTCTCACCGCCTTTGATTCGGCGTTGCCTGCGTTACTCACGTGCGCGCGAAAGTATGCTACAATAATCCGCTTGAAGCTCCAAAGTTGCATAAACATAAACAAACTGCGCTGCGCTGCGCTGCACTGCGCTAAGTAGACAATTCTCGCTGTTGTTGGTTTTTTTTTCGGTGAATTGTATTTATACCTAATTTTTTTCAAGTGTATTGTGCTTTTTGTTCTGGTGCTCAAGTAACACGAACGAGCCACAACAGTTGGTGCTAGCAAAAGTCACAAGAAGAGGAAAATAAATGCATTGGAAAAACTATTTAAACTGAGCTGTCGACTCAATGGAAATCACTTAAAATTTACAAATTGTCAAAGTAACAAAAATAACAGTCAGCAGTGGCTGCAATAACAACAATCGATCAATCAATCAATCAATATCATTGAGAAATCATACAAAGCACGAGAACAACAATAAGTTAAATCAACTGAAAACCAAGTCACATCAAATACAAATACAATTGCGCCGGCTTTATAGAACACACACACACAGACACTTACACGCACACGCACACACAGACACAGATACACAAACAAAAGTTCGAAGCACGCACATGAACGTTAATTCTCGTTGCTTCTGCCACGGCAAAGGCAACGTCAATGGCTACGGCTCCTGTTACGGCAGCGATTACACGCACACATACACACACACACACACACACACGCATACATGTTCATGTTCTTGTGCCTGTTCGCTAACATTGTTGAAATTTTGAAATTTGTTCACAGCGCTGGGAACCAACAAAATAAAACAAAAAATTTAAAAAAATAACAAAAAAAAAACCAAAAAAAAAAAAAAACACACACACAAAACCAAACAAACAGCAATAATCACAAATAGCGCGTTCGCATTGCCCTAAAGAAATAACAACAACAACAAAAAAGTGGGAAAAAATTGTGTAAATTGTTTTTTTACGCGCCGCGTCGTCGTCATCCTTCAGAGCCATCAAAGCGCCGTCATTTGTGTTTGTTGATGCAGTTTCATGTGTAGGCTACAACAGCAACAGCAACAATAGTTAACAGCAATATTTGTGGCAGCTTATTGCAACAACAGCAACAGCAGCAAACACAGCAACAGCAGCAGCAGCAGCAACAGCAACAGCAAACAATAAGCATCAACAAACAACAATAGACGCAGCAGCAGCAGCAGCAACAAAGGCACAACATCGATTGACATCGATTAACGGTAAGTTTGGCATGCATAACATATATATATATAAATATATATAGATATATATCGTGATATGTGTGATCGGAGTTGGGTCAGAAGGAGTCGCAGCTAATTGCTGGCCATGATTATGTCACTAATGAGCCGAGCAATTGAAAACGCTAAGACACTTGGCAAACACTTGCTGCCACACACACACACACACGCACACACAGAGAGGCTTTTCTTCATTTTGTTGGCCTACTGCACAACCTTTTGGTGGCTTTTGGAGGGCAAACTTGAGGCACTGTCGCTGGCAGACCAAAAAAAAAAAAAGGAAGAAAAAACGGGCCAATACATGCCCCACTGAGCGTTAAGTTTCGTTAAGAAACATACCAAAATAATTGTATCTTCGAGATACAAGATTGTACCACAGCCAGAGAGTCAAACAGGATGTGTGTGTGGCGCTGAGAAGGCGCAGGCGCTCGCTCTGGCCACAAATGCTAACCCACTCGCTCGCTCCTTTTCACACACACTCGCTCACTCGCTCGCTCGCTCGCTCGCTCGCTCTCTACTGCCCATACTCTCGCACAAACTCTCTCTCTCTTGCCCTCTGCTAGCCTTGCTTTGTGCTTATGTATATGTAAAATTCATTGACTAACAACATGCGAGCAATGTTGTGTGTGTGTGTGTGTGTGTGTAGGTTAGTTAATCAATTTTTGCATTGTTAAATCATATTGCTACACTCTTGATTAATCATTTGCAGCAAATGCATTTTTCATAGCATACTTTTCAGCGCCACCTGCAAAGGCCCTGCCCTCTGTGTTCGTGTGTTTGCAACTTGAGCTGTGCCATTTGTTTGATTTGATTTGCAATTTCAAGCTGAGCCTACAATTTGCTTCATTCACACACCCACACACACACACATATATATATATATTTAAGCATAAATTGATGCTCATGTGTCTGCGTGCGTGTTGCGTGTATAAAAACATGTCGAAATATCGAACTGACCTACTTTCCTGCGCACACATATACGTATTTACTTAAATTATATACACATATGTGTATATATGTTTATATTGACACACACACACACACACATATTGACAGTGGCCAAGAGTGCTTTGACCTTAGCGCAGGCAGCTTACATAAGCCGAAAGCACAATCGAAAATTAATTCAAAATTTCGAGAGAATTCTGTTCCATAGCTTAGCCAACTTCAGCTATTGTTGGCCAATTCCCATTGCTTTGGCTAAATGCTTGCTAACTAATTGCTCTCGTTACGCATTGCCATTGATTTCAATGCCAGCTGAACTGAACTCAGCTCAACTCAGGTCAGGTCAGCTCAGCTCAGCTCAGGTTCTCAGGTATTTTGCGCTGCATTCCATGGTCAATCATATGTCATTTGAGTTAATTGCTAATTCCAAGAAATTGCCATAATTATGGCACTGCATGCACTTTGTGTTCGCATCGCAATTGCAATTATGCGTGCAACTTCAATCACAATTAAATGGCATTTGCGCCTGCCACACGAGCAACGCACACATTATTCAAATATTTCATTTATTTTTCATTGCCATTTGGCCTGTGTCAAAGAATTCCAGGAAAATGCCAGAAATTCAATTCATTTTTCATGATTTAAATAAATTTCATTTTAATAAGTAAGCTTTGCTCTGAGTGTGGGTGTGTGCGTGTGTAGTTGGAGCAGTTATTTGTGACAATTACTTGAAGCTTAAAGTTCCAGTTTGGCTTAGGCTTAGATACATGGGCCTTGGCCTTCAATTTCGATAGGCATACAGCGCAGTCCATGTTTTTATGTACAATAAACTCAAGCTGAAATAAATTTAAAACTGTTTCAAGTTTAATAAAAATTTGTTAAAATATATTGAGCCTAAGTAGGCAAGGCAAGCAGAGACGTCTCTGATTGAATAGCTCGACCCACGCCAATTTCTTCGAGTGCATTTCGCATACATTTATCGATTGTCAATTGCATTCAGTTTTTTTTTTATTTTCTGTTTTGTTTGCGTTTAATTGGAATGCATTTAATGCCTATCGTTAGCTGCGCTAATCCAATTAGCCACTCACGCAAATGGGTTCAATGTGCGCGACGTGCCGCAGTTGCAGCAGCAGCAGCAGCAGCAGCCACGAGTGCATTGCTCCACATTACCACGATAATTATTGAATTCATAATGAATAAATACACTAATGTGCGCCTTCGTCTATTTGTTTTTCATTTCAATTGCAGCATCGTGCTAAGCGGCGGGCGCTACTCGAACATGGCGCCTCGGATATAGTTGTAGCTTTAATGTAGCAGGCGACATCCATGTGCCTCATGTGAGTATTACCAAAGATAGCGAAGGCTTGCCGCACGAACTTCATCGGCTCAACGTATTTTCGCCATTTTGTTTTCTTTTTTTCAGGCCTTGGAAATCTAAGGCTCTCATCGTTGGCCGCATAGACAATGACAGAAGATTCCGACTCGATATCTGAGGAAGAACGCAGTTTGTTCCGTCCCTTTACCCGCGAATCATTGGTGCAAATTGAACAACGCATTGCCGCTGAACATGAAAAGCAAAAGGAGCTGGAAAGAAAGAGAGCCGAGGGAGAGGTGGTAATTATTTCTAGCTGAATGTTGTCTGCTAATGCCTACAAATATGTATTCTGTGCTATTTTGTGTCTCTTCTGTCTAATCTGTTATCGATAACTATAATTCTAATACTAATTCTTATTGAGTATAACGATATTCGATGGTCGATGTTTTTGATTGATCGATGCTCGGTTTTCGATACAATTTGAAATGTACCACAGTCGATACTTATCGATAATCGATTTTCGATGTTTATCGATTATTTGGTAATTGATTTTCAAGTTGTCGATTGTTGTGGTGATAATTATGCATGTACAGCAGTCGATACTTATCGATTATCAACTTTCGACGTATGTCGATTATTTGCCAATAATTATGTGTGTACAGCAATCGATATTTATCGATGACCGATTTTCGATGCATATCGATGCTTTGGTAACTCAGCTTTCGATTGTTTTAGCTAACAATCGAAATGTACAACAATCGAAACTTATCGATAATCGTTGATCGTTAACGTTAAACGCTACTGTGCGCTTTTGTTCGTGCTTAAACGTCTATTGAATATGTATCTATTATATATATATATCTATCTAATCCATATACCAGAACACCTATCTAACTGTACCTAAAATATTGCTATTATTACTACTACTACTACTACTACTAAGTACTAATATTACTTGCTACTAACCTATATATGCTAACCCAATGCCAAGTAATACTCCAGAAAAGAATTCCGCCATCAGCTAATCTGACTATCAAACAGTATTTGAAGCCTTCCAAACAGTGGATTTGTTTTCGTACCCTCGAATATTTAATCGTACTACTCGTATTTCCTCAGAGACCCCATTTTCTATCTTTGCAATGTCAAGGTGTCCTCCCACAACATACCGACTCTTGCCATCCTGCTCTGCTTTAAATCTATTCACATCTCATATTTGACAAACTCTTTACGGCTTTATCGAGCACACATCATATCCCAGCTCCATTCAATCTAAGCTATACTATATATATAGTATATGTGTATATGTAAATCTATTTGCTCTGCTCACATCTCGCTGCTTCGAAACATTTAAGAAAACCTTAAAAAGTGCTTGGCCCTTGTCCTGTCGGACGGCTTGGACCCAACATACTATATGTATATGTATATCTCTCTCTTTCCGTCTCTCTCTCTTTCTCTCACTCTCTCTCTGTCTATCTCACTCTCTCTCTCTGTCTCTCTGCACACTCTCTATCTAGTTTATGCTCAACTTTCCCGTATCAAGTATTTCGCAATCTAATCCCTGATAATGCAGCTGCTTAAGAAAGTTGATTTCATTTACCATTTTACCGTAATTAGTCCAGCTAGAGTATTTTGTGTTTTTGTTAAACCCCAACGTGCCCCACTCCACATCCACATCCACTTGGGTTTACTTGTCTAGAACTTTTCCGTGCTTAATGTGGACTATGTTTATTTGAGTCGATGTCACTTTGTTGTTTTTCCTTCTTATTATGATTTGAACAAAATTCAAAAACAACTTGATCAAAATAACTGTATTGTTCTATAATTTATGTTGTTTGTCGTATTACGTATGTATTCTTAAATGCCTCACAGTTTCCCCCAAAAATCGTAAATCGTATTATCCACAAAGAAAAAATTTAATTCCAGTCATAATCGTTGTACGTTCGTTTGTTCGTTTGTTTGTTTGTTTAATTGTTTAACCATATTGAGAGTAAGAATTGTATATTCCTATACTATTGGCCTCGTAATGTGTTTTAATCGTGTATAATACATATATGTATGTATCTATCTATATATATCTTGACTATATTTCATTATTGTGTATTCAAATATTTGAGTTCGCAGCAAATTTCTTTATTGTCAACGGCAAAAAGTTTGTTTTTCTTCTTTGATTGACTCCTGAGTTTTGATTATCGCTTTCATTTGTCTTACTTTGATCTTTGTTTGATTTCTGTGTGAGCTCATTAACTAATGTTCTGTACCTCGAATCAATAAATCACTGGACCTTGTGTGCGCGCGGCTATGCACCTCACAATCTCCATGGCCGTCGCGTTTCGTTTCGTTTCGTTTCGTTTCGTTTGTGTAAATACTAAAAGTTCAAGTCATTTAATGCGTACGTACGTCTCAGCCATTAAACAACACAACACCAGTTCCTGTGCCAATACCAATACCAATGCCAATACCTAGACCAACACCAACTCCAGGCCATAGAACATCAAACATTGTCCATCACATGCATAAATGTGTAATTCCTGTAGCTGCGACTCACACATATATATATAAACATTAATCAAATTGAACTATACTTATATAAAGAACAAACAAAAATCAATAATAATTACATATAATAACTAGCTACGTAGTGCCAATAAACAAGAAGCAGCGAAAAAGTGCCAAAGCCGCCAGCTGTTCAAAAGCTGACTGCTATGAAACCAATGCAGCGAGCATTGCCTTTCAAATGTTGTACAGAAATTTTCAACTAAACTCAACTAAAGAAACTTGCTTCCTCTAAGCGCTCTCTCTCTCCCTCCCTCTCTCCCTCTCTCTCTCTCTCTCTCATTCTCTCTCTCTAAATTTGTACAAATATAGATTAATCAAATCACATAAGCATATTTCATAACAAATCTCATGTGCGCACTTAATCTATTCAGCATTCAGATTCAAAATTAAACAAAGTCTTGTCTTCTGTACAACGGAAACACACAAACACACGTCACGGCTCTTGTCTACTCTATCGCTTCCCTCTCGCCCTCTCTCTCTCTGTCTCGCTTTCGATCTATACACCTGTTCATTTGTCTCTCTCTCTCGCTCTGTCTATGCCCCGCTCTCTCCCCAGTCAGAATTTCCTTGTATAAATAGGACTTATCAATGAACCTGAAAGGCTTACGTATTATGATTATTATCTTGAAGAATGCTAAACGTTTCACATACATATATATAAATCTCTATATATATATAATTATTTTCTATTTATGTTTTCGTTTTTTCGTGTACTTTTTTCTTTTATTTTTTTACAACTTTTTCTCTACTTTGAATGCTCCCCAAACGAAACTTTTGCGCGCTGCTGTCTGGAAACGAAAACCGAAAATGAACAATAAACCAATATGAAACACAAAAAAAAACATAATTATAACAAAATCAATTTATAACTATTAACAATTTGGCGCTTGCCTAACGCTAAAAAAAAATTTAAAAATCTCAAATTTTCTACCATTTTATTTAACTCAACTTTTACATAATTCCCGCAAAAAAAACCGCAATAAATCAATCAATGCCCTAAACCAAATACCAAATCCAAATCTTCTTTCAGCCGCAATATGGTCGCAAGAAAAAACAAAAAGAAGTAAGATTTCCACAGAACTTTTAGTCTCTAAAACACAGAACAAAAAACAACGAATAACGAACCTCTACCCTCCGCCCCCAACCCCTAACACCCGCTCAACAACAACTGCCAAGCACATACACAAAAAAAAAAAAAGAAATGAAAATACATTAAAAACCCAAAAACTCAACGAAATTTAAAAAAAAGAACCAGAAAAAAATACCAACAAAAATTCAACAAACTAAAAACTGAAATTCAAATAAAGCTTTTCATTTGTTTTGCCTTTTATTTGGAACTTTATGCCAAAATTTGTTAATTATTAGCCGCATATTTTTGTTTTTACTGTAATTGCTTCTAACTTTATTCGTATCCGTATTCGTATTCGTATTCGTATTCGTCTAAGTATTCGTAATCCTAATCGTAATCGTATTCGTAACTCGTATTATTGATATGCGTATAATTCCCTGTACAAATTAGTTCTACTTGGTGCAACACTTGCCAAATACTCAGACTTATCCTAAGTATATATATATATATCTATGCATATATATACATATACATATATATATATGCCATATACTTTCTATGTATCTACTACTTTTGCTTATCAAATAACTCACCTCTACTCAATACTCGTAAATATGTTTTCGGCGCGTGTCTATATACTTCCCGTCTATATCAAAGTGCAGCTTTTTAATGCATATTTTATATATATATATATATCTACAATTTCTACTTTATTTGCCAAATACAAAATCTTCTTTGAGACGCGTCTGGCAATATTTGTTTGCAACTCAGCCAGCTCAGCGCTTACACTGTGCAACACAGTTTTGTTTTGCACTTTTCACTTTTTGTTCTCATTTATCTTAAGCCTATGCTGAATGTGGCTTAACAGCAATGCCATTAGTCTGCTCAGAGTGCAATGCACGACTAAGAGATACCCTGTAGGTATCTGGCAAGCAAATACCCTTTATTATATATGCCTTTGGTAATATAGCTAATTTGTTATATAATCTATACAAGAAACTTGACCTATTTAGCTCTTGATCTGTTATCGATTTTTATCGATTTAGTAAAAATGTATAGAATATATGAAGATTCATCTAGATGACCTCTTTGTCAAGGCCAATGAGAAGCGCTAGGGCAACTGCAATGTGGATCTTGTTTAGGAATATATATAGCTTGTGGCCTATATATAAACAATATAGTTCGCTTAATCAGGCCTCAGTATGCAAACGTAATCAAAGTCTAAAGTAAACGAATCGTAATTCCATTTAATAATTCCAAATTCAATATAAAATTCTAAGAACTCGTGAAGCTTTCAATTAATGGCTTATAATCGACCTCGATACACTTATCGATTTATGTTTACCTAATGCCATAGACCAAACTATAGTTGCACAGTGTTTTAACTACTGAATCAAAGTCACAAAGTTGCGCTTGCTCGTGCTTAAATGGCTTCTTGGCCACTGATTTGCGATGCCCCACAGCCGCCTGCTGGCTGCAGCATCGACTGGCGTTTATTGCCTGAGCTGTGCTAATGCGCTTATAAGCAAAGGACTCAAAGGATTTTCAATCACTAAAGCCATATATTGAAGTTGCACAACAAAGCAGAGGCTTTCTCTCCCTCTCCCACTCTTTCCCCCCTTTCCTCTCCTTCTCTCGCCATATATACAGTTAAGTATATATTCAAATGCGTTCACAATTACGAATCTGCTTCTAGTAATACTCGTCTAACTATGTAAGACAATAACTCGCTAAAAACATATTTATGCCGCTTACTTTTCTATATATATATATATATATATTTTACAATTTTCTATGTGTGCGTGCGTGTGAGTGTGTGTGAGTTGTAAGGCTTAGCTCAGGTTCAGTTAACGATTTCTTTTGACCATACTATGCAGATGTCTGATGATTTATGCGAGCAATTGCCAAATTGTTTGTCTCTGTGACAATTAACACGAAATTTCGCATTGCCGAGCACATAATTAACGGTATAATATATATCATATATAATATTATACTGCATACATCCCAGATATACATACATAAATCACAATATATATCATGCGAATGGTGACTCATCGTGCAGTAAGTGGGTAACTGGTAAATTGAGAAGTAAGTGCTCAAAACTCAATGACAACAGCAACAACTACAACAACAACAACAATAACTACATTAGCAACAGCCACAACAACAACGACAACAACAACAACAACTGATATTAATTATAATAGCCGCAAACTTTGGCATTTGAAACGAAGTTAATGCGCAGCTTTTTCGCTTTCTCTACTCATATAATTTGAATACTGCATACCCTGTAAATTGTGGGGTCACAAAGGGGGTATACTAGTTGAGGCGCAAGCATATAAATTTGCCTAAATTTGGCAGTACTTTGTCCGTCTACTCTCTCTATTTATCTCGCTCTAACTCTGCTGTATACCCTGTAATTAGCGGTAAGGGGTATGCCAGTTACGCTGCTGCATAGATAGCTTCAATTCGATCAATAATTTATATGTGCAAGTCCGTGCTTTAGCTACAAGCTCTCTCTAGTCACAGTGTATACCCTGTAAATGGTGGCAAAAGGGTAGGGTATAATACACGAGCAAACAACTAACAAAATTTAATTAAATTTGAAATTTAATGGCCCGCCTTCGGGCTAGCTCAGCTACTATGTGCTATACCCTGTAACTGAGTGGAAGTGAAGCGTATCAGACTTAGAAAATACGCACAAATTTAGATTAATTTTTCTAGCTATTAGTCCTACATGGTATACCCTGTAAATGTCTAAAAGTAAGGGGTATATATTAATGCAGCTTTATACAAGAATTTATGAATAAATTGAGTTAAATTTTCGCTTTTCATCAGAATTTTTGACCTCTACTCGCAGGGCATTGGCCTGGGGATAAACCCGAAATTGTATTCGAAGCGCTTAAGCTGCGCACTAAGTGCGGCAATTAATTAGACAGAAGCTACTCTACAGGCAATTTGTGTTGAGTTGTTTTTAATTTGTAGCTGCTTGCTTGTTCAACTCTAGTTCTATACATAGATAGCTGACTGCCTAATTATACCTAGTGCAATGCCTTCTAGCTGGCATCAAGTAGCTCTACTGTGTGTGTGCGTGTGTGTGTGTGCAACATAATTGCATTTGCATGTTGCATCTTAGTCTAAGCTAGATTTGTAGAAGGCATCAAATTCATTGTCCTGAAATATTTCATACATATGGCAACGCCAAACACACGAATATGGCAGCCCCGAAATGCCAAAGGTAGTCCAAATATAGCGTCCGCCTACATATGGCTAAAAGTGGCCTTTAAACTGGCAAAGGTAATCAATCTGTTAGTGAAGCATCCGACGCGCTTCTGTTGTTTCTCATGCTCGTTCGCAGAGTGCAAAGCGAGTATATTGGCTTGCCCTCGCTCTCAGTCTCTATACAAGAGGCTTTTTATGAACTGTTCACATCAAGTTCCTAGTCAATACTCAGCAGCTCCAAGCTGCATTTGCTCTGCAGAGGCAAGCTTAAAGCACGTGAACGGGTATTGTGTAGTCAGTAGCGACTGCTGAGCTTTGTTGATATTGATCTAGTAGCGGAAGCAGTCTCAGAAGCAGCACCGCTGTGACATAAGCGACATAAACAAAAGTTTTGAAAACAGATTTCAATTATTGTTTGCTGTGTTCCAGTTCCAGTTCTAGTTCCAGCTCCAGTTCCCATTTCAGTTTCAGCTTCAGCTTCAGTCGTTGCATGCGTCATAAATTCTCAGTGTGTAAGTCAGCAGGAATAGACGTATCCGGTTGTAACCGCCATATTGTCAGTGTGCGCGTGTGTGTGTGTGTGTGTGGGCCTTGCAGTGCGGTTGCTGCCTTTTATTAGTTTAAATATAGACTTGACTTGGTCTGTTTAAAAAGGCGGCCAGCCCCTGGGCTGCCCCTTGGTCGCCGTCATGACTGCGGCACTCCGGCTATATGGTCATGGCTTCGTCTCCGACTCCTGCCTTATCCCTGTGTCCTCATTCGTTGGCGCAATTGCGTCAACACACAAATACTAATACACAAACTCACACTCACACACACACACACACACACATACACACACAATCTAATTGTCACGCCAAGCAAACAAGCAAACAAACCAACTATTATGGAATTTTTTAGCGCCGTTATAGCCACTGTGTGTGTGTGTGTGTTAGTGTGTGTGTGTCTTTATAGAAACTCGAACAATTTCATGACGCTGACGTTCGGCTTTTTGCTTTACTTTTGCTTTTGGCATTGCATGTCCATGTCCATGTCCATGTCCATGGAAAGTAAAAACTAACTACGAACACAATACCTAGTTATTTTGTACATCGATACAAGCACACTCTATGCCTGTGTGTGTGTGTGTGTGTGTGTGTGAATGAGGGCTTCTTGAAATCGATAGACGTGCCGTGGCCCCAGCAATGGGACACAAATATTGTCCCCCATACAATATGCATGACAGGGCAATTAAAGTTGCCCAAAGCATACAAAAATAATCATCGTCATAAGAAATATGAAAAACTAAAAAGCAAAGCAACCAAGAACTTTGCTATGGTGGGCTGCAACCGGCTGCGTAATACACGCTCACTCATGTACAAGCTGAAAGTGAGGCGACAAATAGTCGAGCTGTAGTGCCATGCGAATTGATTTTCAGAGAATCACCTCGAAATTTCGATATAATTTCAACTTTTCATCAGGCAAAGATAATCTAAGAGTATACATTCAATAGATAACCCAGCTTATCCATTTCAATCCAAGACAAGGAAAACCTATGAGTATTCAGATTTAGCTGAAACCAGTTATCCATAAGTTAACTTAGCTTATCCATCTCAATCTTAACTTTCTATAAGAAAAGGATAAGCTATAGGCATATAGATCCAGCTGAAACCAGTTATCCATAAGTTAACTTAGCTTATCCATCTCAATCTTAACTTTCTATAAGAAAAGGATAAGCTATAGGCATATAGATCCAGCTGAAACCAGTTATCCCTAAGTTTACTTAGCTTATCCATCTCAATCTTAACTTTCTATAAGAAAAGGATAAGCTATAGGCATATAGATCCAGCTGAAACCAGTTATCCATAAGTTAACTTAGCTTATCCATGCCAATCTCAACTTTATATCAGACAAGGATAGCCTATGAGAATGTATTTCCAGCTCTAGCTATTTTTCCAGCAGTTTATTCAGCTTATCCATCTCAATCGTAACTTTCTATCAGAAAAGGATAAGCTATAGGCATATAGATCCAGCTGAAACCAGTTACCCATAAGTTAACTTAGCTTATCCATGCCAATCTCAACTTTATATCAGACAAGGATAACATATGAGAATATATTTCCAGCTCTAGCTATTTATCCAGCAGTTAATTCAGCTTATCCATCTCAATCTATACTTTCTATCAGACCAGGATAAGCTATGAGAATATAGATCCAGCTGAAATAAATTATCCAGCAGTTAATTCAGCTTATCCATCTCAATCTAAACATTCTAGTACGAGGTTTTTACTGCTTGTATGCGTATATGGACAGATGTAAGCCAATATACCCCTTTTCTTTTGCGCGAACGGGCATGAGAAATGAACGAAAAATGATTGCAGAATTGAGCACTGCATTGCAATTGTAATTGTCCAAGTTTTGTGTCTGAATGTTGATGTATCGTGTCCTATGATATGATACTATGTGTGTGTGCGTGTGTGTGTGTGTCGTGACTGTATATATATAAATATGTAGTTATATATGAAAAACTCTATACGTACGCCTTAGCACGTGCACGATTTGATGACTTTAAACAAGCTTTGTACAAAACTTACACAACACTGGTTAAAAAACAACACTGTACTGCATGCAAATTGTGATGTATCCAAAACGCTTTCAGTCTATAGTCTACGGTATTTATTTATTTAACTATACCCTATGATTTCCGACTTGTATATAGAAAAGTTCAATCCAGATCTGGCAAATATGTAACAAAAGATATGAAATGATTGATGAGAGTTATTGGCCCAAGTTCACTTTGGTTATATCTTTTGCATAATGGCCCAGTCCACGAATCTGACACCAAAAATGATTTCAACTCCCATCTGTTATCTGATGTCCTCACTCACTGTGCTATGCAAAATGTTAAACCATAACGAAAATTCCAAAACTAATTTTAGAATATTCCAAATTGAAAATAATCTTTTAGTTAATGTGATTGCCTTGATTTTTCATTTAAACTAACCTACTAATGTGCCTTACCTACTTACTTACCACTTACGACTTGTTAACATCAATGGACAAACTACAAATCTACATCTATGCATATATATATATATATATATATAACTGTATACTCATCTATATATATATATATATATGTATTTGATGACCATGTGAATCGATTTTCCCGCCTATGCTAATATGTGTGTGCGCAATTGTTTGTTCTCTGTATTCATGGAACGCTTGAAACGTCTGAAACGTACCGGAACAATCAGATCCGATATGATGACGAGGACGAGGATGAAGGTCCACAACCGGATCCTACACTTGAACAGGGTGTGCCAATACCTGTTCGATTGCAGGGCAGCTTCCCGCCGGAATTGGCCTCCACTCCTCTCGAGGATATCGATCCATACTACAGCAATGTACTGGTAAGTGACTGCCCCCCAATTGCCTCTATCTAACATATGCGATAGCTGATTGATTGATTGATCTAATCGAGCCCGTTTCAATGCCAATCCAAATCCATCTATTCTATGTATATCTCGTTTTCCAGACATTCGTAGTTGTAAGCAAGGGAAAAGATATTTTTCGCTTTTCTGCATCAAAAGCAATGTGGCTGCTCGATCCATTCAATCCGATACGTCGTGTGGCCATTTACATTTTAGTGCATCCATTATTTTCGTTATTTATCATTACCACCATTCTCGTGAACTGCATATTGATGATAATGCCGACGACGCCCACGGTCGAGTCCACTGAGTAAGTATTCCCAATTAGAAACTCTAGCTTAGCTAGCGCAGCCGCTACATACACGTCCATATGTGTAGTGGTATGTCCGAGAGTACACATACTGCCAGTGCATACATATATACATACTGATCATGTATATTCGTTCCACTCTGGGTCTTACTATATCTCTCTATATATATGTGTATCTAAATACAGACATATTTTGGGTAATCCTTAGCTAAATACTTGATTTGGTTTACGATTGTTCATTTATTCTGTTTAACCACTTTGCTTTTTCCTTTCGACTAAGTTCAACAATAATTTACATATGTTTACAACTCTATATATATACCACACATATATATATATATATATATAGATCGATATATTTACGTAATACTATTTATATTAAATTGTAACTTTTTCGATATTGATGCGAACGTGTATTTAGGTCAAACATAAATTTATTTCAACTATAATTTGCCAAGAAAAAAATACAAAAACCAAAGAAAAAAAAACAGAAAAGAAAAGTTAATCGAACAAAACAACAACAAACCAAAGTGATGATAACGATGAACGATAACGATTACAATTTTTAAATATTTTTCACATTTTTTTTAAAGCGTCCGCCAGGTAACGGTAACATCTAGTCAAGCCCATGCCAGGAATATGTACAAAAACTTACTGAAAACTAAAAAACTTTCGAGTAAATCAAGAAAACATTTTGTAGTAGTTGCAAGCTCATTGCTATAAAACTCATTCGGCCAGCAGGCGTTGCCGCGTGTTGTGATCAACAGCTTTTGCCAGCCGCGCAAGACCTGTTGAGCCTGTTGGCCAAACTGTATTATATTCGATTGTACTTACATCACGTACATAATACATTCCGTTATAAAACAAAAACATTTAAATTATCGATAAATCGACTACAAAAAAAAACTAAAACAATTAAAGCTTAGACACATTTCGATGCCGCTCATTTTGTAAATTGCCTTAATCGAAAACGCATTTAGTACCTGGACGCTCTTAACTATCTCTAATCTATTGAATTGTAGTCAACCTAACTATCTAACTAACTAATATTTGTAACTATAATAAATATATATTGTAACTGGCCACTCCAGTCGCCAGTCGCCAGTCGCCAGAGAGCCAAAATGGTTTTGGTTTGTTCACGTTTTCGTATAACAACAGAATTCATCAAAGATCAAATTCGATAACATTTTAAATTGAGTTTTTAGTAATATACTTGGACGTAGCCTAGAACGAATATAGCCACAGTATATATTTATTTCTAAGTAGCTTAAGTATGTAACTAAGTAACGATAACAGCCCTAACCCGTATATGCAGTATCCTTTTCAATCGATTTAATTGTACCATTTACAAAGTTGTTACATATTTTATGAGTATATTAATAGCGATGTAGCATACCAGACTAGTTCCATTATCATGCAGTTGACGTAAATGCCTATTAAATAGATATATATATAAATATATATATTTATATCTATGTATATCGATATTATATTTACATAGACATGTACCATATGTATACCAATAGCTCATATAATATATATATAATCTAAACACTTAGTCATAAATCTAAATTTTGTACATTTTTGTTGGCTTTACCAAAAAGAATTTGGGTTTGTTTTTTCTGTGTGCAGTGCCTGAGCTCAATTAGTCAATCGATCGAATTACGGTATACGATATTCGACATACGATATACCGGATACCAAATACGATATAAGATATACGATATAAGATATACGGCATACGATATACGATATACGATATGCGATATACGATATACGATATACGATATACGATATACTATATACGATGTACGAGATACGATATACGTTATACGTTATACGATATACGACATACGATATACGATATACGATATACGATATACGATATACGATATACGATATACGATATACGATATACGATATACGATATACGATATACGATATACGATATACAATATACGATACAAAATACTTGATATGCGATGGTATACGAAATACGATATACGACATACGTTGTACAATATATCATATACTGTATACCATATACGATATACGAAATACGATCAGCCTATGTATTTACCTGCAGGCACTGCTATAAGGAACTAGTTATTAGATATCAATAGTCTCTAGCTTGTAATCTTTAGTAACTATAACATATATACGTAGCTCTAGTTTGCCAGAATCTGGCATAGTTTATATATATACATAAAAACTTAGATATATCGCTCTAGAACTTCTTCGTATACCTCAACTTAACTCCCACCCTTAGACTCGCTCTCTCTCATCATTATTGTAAAGTGCTGATAATTCAAATCCAATTAGCATAGATGTGCATCAAAGTGTAGCACATACATATATAAACACACACATATAAATAGGCATATGTGTATATAGGTAGAACAGCAGTTAGCTACTAAGCTTCACTGTACGAAGTACATGTATTTTGTCTAGCAGTAACTGTACATAGCTCGTGTACCTGTAAAACCGTAAAGTAGCGTAACTAACGTAACAAAAAACCAAAATGAAGAACGAGCAAAGTGCTTACAAAAAAAAAGAAGAAAAACGCAAGAAGCGTATGAAGAAGCAACAAAAGTGAAAAGAGTTACGTCATTTTTTTAGCTGATATCAAAGAATTTGTCGCAGATTTGGTATCAGAATCGAGCACCCTAACAAATAGACGTGCATAAGCACAAGTGTGTGTGAGCGAGTGTGTGTGCGTGTGTGTGTGTGTGCGTGCCACTTGAACTTGCAATGGCAACTCAACACGTCTCCATGCCCAACTCCACTTGCGTCTCTGTCTTGGCCTACAGCTTCGACTCCAGCTCCGTCTCCAGCTTCCCTTTGGGCCAAGTTCTCTGGGCCGCCATTGACAACGGCGGCTGCGCTTAGACCCAAAAAAAGTGCACAGCTGCTGTCGCATAACTTGAGACACGCACAGCCAGCCCTGCACCTACACACATGCACAGAGAGTGAGTGAGTGAGAGAGTGAGAGTAAGGGAATATGCATATATAAATAGAGAAAGCGAAAGAGGGAGAGAGAGAAAGTTAGCAGAAGTGGGTGACACACAGAGACAGAGAAAAAGAAAGAGAGAGAGAAAGAGAGAGAGCGTTTAAACTTTTGCCAGAGCGCCTATCTAAGCAGTTGGCAGCCGCATCTATGTGGGTCGACCGCTTTGGGCTGCAGCTGTGGGCGCACTTGTGGGCGCCCAGAAAGACATAATACCTGCAATTAAAACGCAACTCAAGTGTCCTTCGCAGGCATTGGGGCCTAGGTCAAACGCAGCGCTCAGCCCACATCCAGCGACTTTGAACTAGTTGCAGCTCCCGAGACACGTTGCCCAGGCCTGGCCCCGCCAGACTGGCTTCTAGATGGGCGGGCATTCGGGCAGCTGTACGCCTGACGGTCTGCCTGTCCGCCAGTCACTTGCAAGTCGATTTAAATCTGTCAAATGACTAACCAAAGACACAGAGCAGCTGCACACACACACACACACGCGCACACACATCTAGAGCTGCCTCAGCTGGAATTCAGGCCGAAGGTCGGCTTATTGATCTAAACGCCTACATCAGAGAACAGCAGCAGCAGCAGCAGCAGCTACAGCGAGAGCAGCAGCAGCTGCAGCATCATCATCAAGCACTTATTAACAATTATTGACATTGACAATTGGCACAAGTCGACGAGACGTGGAACAACTGTCTGTCTATCAGGCATCTCAAGTGCTTGTTATTAACAATTGTGCATGCTGCCCTTTGATCTGGCCCAAGATGCTCCATGAGTTTTCTGCCTTTAAGGCACGGCTCTTGGTCATGTGCATTTGGCACTTTCCAACACTGCTTCCACTTTGATTTACCTAGTTTAAGCGTGGTCTTTAAGCGCAGGGCTAAGCTAGTAACTAAGTTCTATACATAAGCGTAAATAAGGCTATTATCTAAATCCAATATGCAGGGCCTAGCGATAATCTGGTATTCTAAGGAATCAGCTATACAAATAGTGCAGCTAAGACTAATTCTCATTTTGTGTTCACATTTAACTTTGTTTTTTTTTCATTTAATTTACTCACTTACTTTTGCCATGCTCTTGCAGAGATCGATAACTAAGGCTGTCGATAACTTTTCGATAACTATTCGGAATGTGTTGGATATGTAGTAGACATGTAATGAAACCATATGAAAATTGCATTGAATCATAAATAAACAGTGAATGTTATCGATACATATCGATGCCAAACACTCTGCAAGGGCATTTGATCGAACGGCTTGCCGTTTATCGATTTATATCTGAGAGGATCTACGCTAAGCAGGCAGCAAGTGCACTTAAGATACTCGTACTCTACGATATACAAATCAAAAAAAAAAAAAACAAAAAAACGAGGATATGAAGAGAAGAAGATGAGAAAAAAAAAAAAACAAATTGCATTCGAAATTCAATTCGTTTTTAGGGTGATATTCACCGGAATCTACACATTTGAATCAGCTGTTAAAGTGATGGCACGAGGTTTCATTTTATGCCCGTTTACGTATCTTAGAGATGCATGGAATTGGCTGGACTTCGTAGTAATAGCTTTAGCGTGAGTTATATTATTATTATATCAAACCAAATATATATAAATATAAATACATATATTAATCGAATTACTACTAACTCATCCACTCACTCAATATATAACCCGACATATCTCACTTATCATTAATCACGCCATACCATATACATGCTCCTCGACTACTCGTATCTGTACTATAAATATCGCTTTTCCTTTATGTTTCTGTTCTCTGAATCTCGTATCGTATTGTATCGTATCGTAAGCGCCTTTTATACGAAACATTAACTGTTATACACGCCAGAGTCATTGAGTTCTTTTCAGTTTCTCTTGCCCCGCCTCGGTTCGTTTTTTAGCCATTTTAATTAATATCAAAAGTAGTTAATACACATCGTATGTTAATTAACTAGCAGCCCATAAAAAACACTACAGTAAAAAAAGATGTTAAAAACATAAAACAAAAAATGTTTTTCTTTTTTATTCTGTTTCAATTATGCAAATTAGATAAAATAAAATGAAAGAAAATGGAATAAATGTAAAACATTATTGAAATGCAAATTTCATCTCGCTCTGTGTGTGTGTGTGTCTGTGTGTGTTGTCATTACTTGTTAAATATATTTATTTTCATCGGAAATATGAACGTGGTTCGTCTAACCAAAAATGGGCGCATTGCATTTTAATTTTAATACACACTCACACACGTACACACACACGCGCACACACACAGTTAACAGGAGAAAATGTCACGACAACAACAAGAGCAACCACAACATTAACAATAATAACACGTATGGGCGAAGGTAGCTAGCTAAAATTACACATACGCCATGTGAGCCGCGGGGCAGCTAACAGTCGCGTTAGTTGAGAGCGATTTTATTGATTTCTTTTGTGCCGTTACTAATGACGTGCCCAACACACACACACATACACACATTGCCTATGATTATTACCCATTCCAATGCACACACCAAGCTAGAGTCATAAACAAATTTTTTGGCCTTTTTTTGTGTTTTCATTTTTCTTTTCTTTATTTGGTTCTGCAAGATATTATTATTTTCTGTCGCTTTTGTTGTTGCTCGCTTTGGTTTTCGTTTTCGTTTCGTGACAGTTTCGTTTCATTGCTTTTTGCTCCAATTTAACCATTTATTGGGCGCCCTTTGTCTGGGTAGCGACAGGTTTTGGCCCGCATTACTTGGCCCGAGTTGCACGGCGCCGCGGGCTTGATGGAGGGGGAAGGAGGGCCGTTCGAGGTTGCTGTAACGTGGCTGGGCTATTCGTGCAGCGCATTTCGCTGGCGCCGCATAGACGCGCAGCCTTGGACAAGCACACACACACACACACACACAGCTCTCATATGGCAGTCCGTGGCACAGAAAGTTTAAAGCGCGCTTTTGGGCGACGCGACTTAAAAAAACACTAAATTGAAGCCAAAAAGAATAGAATAAAGAATGTAGCTGGAGCATATGAAGCTTTGCTTATGGCTGGGCGAGCGTGTATACACATAAATATATATATATTGCCGGGTAAACAGTTTAGAGGCCAGCCCAATTAGATGGCCAATTTACACGCAATGCGAGCATGTACTTGCAGAGAGAGAAAGAGAGAGAGAGAGAGACCTTATGTACACACGTGTCTCCCGCTCTCTCTGTGTGTGTGCATTTAACTGTATTTATATGCGTCCAAATCGATAAATATTCATGAAAAATAAATGTTAGGTTTGCCTGGCTGCAGAAGTAACGTGAAATTCCCAAAGGATGACAGCATACAGCACGACTAGGCAAACAACTCAAGCAAATGGACATTACCAGGCCACATCAGAAGCGCTTCTATCTGTATCTCTCTCTCTCTCTCTCTCGCCCTTTCTCTCCCTCTCTGTGTGTGTGTGTGTCAGCTATTTCCATGGCACGCTTGTGTGCGTGCATAAATATTTTTATAGCAAGTCACACACACACACACACGCACAATTGATGTGACAGCCGCAGCAGGTGCTGCACCTGCCCCAGGTGTGACTTGAACTTAGCTCTCCGCAGCTTGTGGCCCATTTTCGTAATGAATCATTAAGCTGCGAATGAGAGTGCGCCGCAGGCGACGGGCTGGGGGGCCACGGTTCACTAACTGGCCAAACCCCATTCACTTTTCATGCGTCTCAGCTGGCCAACTACACACACACACACACACACACACACACACACACACACACACACACACACACGCATACACACATATGCATTCACATCAAATCTAATTCATTTATGACTCAAAATATATTTTCGTTTGATTATTTTATTGCTCTGTTTAATAAGTAAACAAAACTTCAAAAAGATATCACACACACACATGCACACACATACACACACACGCACACATGCATACATGAAGCAAGCTTCTGTAAATCTAAAAAGAATGAAAACAAAAATCTTTACATTTGTAATTACTAACGACTGCAAACATAATCTCGTACCAAAGCTCTATTTTTACATACTTAGATCGATAGCATTATATATATTATATATATTGTATATATATACACACATATATATATATATCTATATATATGTATAATTACCAAATACTTAATGACATTTCATGTGTATGTATATTTGCTTTTGTCATCGTTAATAACATTAACAACAACAACAACGACAACTGATTGCTGACAACAACAACTACAACAATGACATTTAATCTTGGATCGCGCACAGTTATGTGACCATGGGTATAGATTTAGGTAATCTTGCAGCCTTGCGAACGTTTAGGGTGCTGCGTGCGCTAAAAACCGTAGCCATTGTTCCAGGTATGATTTTGACATTGATTTAAAGAAAATACAAAACAAAAAAACTGTTATACTGTTATACAAACTGTTATACGAACTGTTATACAAACTGTTATACCGCGCCTACAACTATACACGTTCATCCATATCTATATATCAATAACCCGCTCTTATAGGCCTGAAAACCATTGTCGGAGCGGTCATTGAGTCTGTGAAAAATCTGCGCGATGTGATAATATTGACAATGTTCTCCCTTTCGGTGTTCGCACTGATGGGCCTCCAAATCTACATGGGCGTACTGACACAGAAATGCATTAAGAAATTCCCGCTTGATGGTTCCTGGGGCAATTTGACCGATGAGAATTGGGACTATCACAATCGCAATAGTTCCAATTGGTATTCGGAGGACGATGGCATATCGTTTCCGCTGTGTGGCAATATCTCTGGCGCTGGGTGAGTAGATCGCAGCTGTGATGCCCGTGCCACGCTTGACAATCGTTCGTTATCGACAATAATCGCTTGCCATCGATTGATTGATTGCAGTCAGTGCGATGACGATTACGTGTGTCTGCAGGGGTTTGGACCGAATCCCAACTATGGCTACACCAGTTTCGATTCATTCGGTTGGGCATTTCTATCCGCTTTCCGACTGATGACGCAGGACTTTTGGGAGGATCTGTACCAGCTGGTGCTACGCGCCGCTGGACCCTGGCACATGCTGTTCTTTATAGTCATCATCTTCCTAGGTTCATTCTATCTTGTGAATTTGATTTTGGCCATTGTTGCCATGTCATATGACGAATTGCAAAAGAAGGCCGAAGAAGAGGAGGCTGCCGAAGAGGAGGCGATACGTGTAAGTAGAAGCCCAGTAGAGACCCAAACGCCCAATGGACTAACAACCACCACTACCATAAGCCACTTCAAACGAATGGTAGATAATTTCAATCTCAATCTCGCCCACGAGCCGAATTGATCATTGAAAATATCTACCGAATACAACAGAGTTGCTTTTTTCTTTTGTCTATGTATGTATTAACAACCAACTACAAAGCTACAAAAATTACAAAACTATAAACTATATTCCCTATATATTATTAGCAATTGCAATTTCGACTTCAATTCAATCAATCGTACATCACCTAGTGACAGCTAAGTTGATGATGATACGAGAACTCTCCAAAAACACATTCTAGTACATTTTCTTGCTCTCTCTCTCTCTCTCTCGCTCTCGCTCTCGCTCTCTATTTATATATATGTATATGTAACTATCTTTCGAATGTACATACACACTCACACACAGACATTGTCGCTTGTGTAGAGCCGATCCACCAAATTGCATATATATAACATTTATATATATATATAATCTGTACAACTAACTCTACTATCTGTAATGTTCAGCTAACTATCTATATCAACACATACGTATACATATACTTGTGCATATGTATTGCTTACCGATTTCCAGTAAACTTCTAACTGTATATCTCTCAAATATATATTCAAAATTATGATATCGTTTTCCGTTTAATTTTGGTTTTAGTTTTAGTATCTCTCTCGTGTAGAGCTAAAGATCTCAGCGTAGCTGGCACTAAAACTAATTTCTGTACATTTCCTTTATATATATCTCAATCAATCTAAATATATATATATCTAGATATATCTAAACACGATTCCATATATTCTATATTCCATTTAACTGCACAGTTTTTGAGTTTCTTTCGTTTTTGAAAGTAAAAAGCAATGAACAAAAGAAAAAATCAAATACAAATAGATTTGTAAGAAAAGATGCGCCCAGCCCCTCCCCATCTCATCCCCATCCCAGCACAGCACTTGAAATTCTTATAATTTTACCAATAGATATGTATATAAATATCTGAGTGTACATACATATTGAATGTAGAACTTTGTCTTCTGTTCTTAAGTCACCGATATCCAACCGACTCCCCATTCCCATTCCCGACCCAATCGCATGCTAACTATATAAATATATATATCCATAGCATATATGTATGTGTGAGATATATGACGATGTGCCGATATTAACTCGCGCCCATTTCCAGATCAGCAAACAAAATTCTCTGTGCATATATATCATTATAGGAGGCAGAAGAGGCGGCCGCTGCGAAGGCCGCTAAGTTGGAGGAGCGAGCCAATGCGCAGGCGCAAGCCGCCGCAGATGCAGCCGCCGCCGAGGAGGCGGCACTGCATCCCGAAATGGCCAAGAGTCCAACGTATTCGTGCATCAGTTATGAGCTATTCGTTGGCGGTGAAAAGGGCAACGACGACAACAACAAGGAGAAGATGTCCATCCGTAGCGTCGAAGTGGAGTCGGAGTCGGTGAGCGTTATACAAAGACAACCAGCACCTACCACAGCACACCAAGCTACCAAAGTTCGTAAAGTGAGCACGGTAAGTATTCCGAGCGCAATAATTTTCCTTTTCTTTGGTTTTTCTCGATTCTCGTTTCTCGTTTTCTGATTTACTTTTCTCGTTTTCCTTTCGTTCGTTTCTTGGTCTTGAATTGTTCCGTATCTCTTTTCGTTTTCTCTTTCTTTTGGGATATATACTTATATACTAACTGTGCTCTATATAAATATATACTTAACGAACTTGTGTTTGGTTTATCAATATCAATTTCGATTACGATTACGATTTCGATTTCGATTTCGATTTTGTCATATGCAGCTAAACGGCCGGTCTATTAATATCATATCGTTTATTAGTTGCAATCAGTGTGGTATGAAAGATTTCTTTTATGATTAAACATGCATTTGCGTTTGCGTTCGTTTATTTTGGTTTGCCATACTGATATTAACTCGTTTCTCGTTTAACGTTTATCGTTTATCGTTTATCGTTTATCGACTTTGATTGCCTTGTTTAATGCATTCAGTCATTGTCCACGGATGCAATGAGCTCTCCACTCAACTCCAGCTTGCATTCAACTCGTTTCCACTCGTTGCTCGCTGCGAGCGAGTCCCACTCCAGACGTGACTCGCCGCCCTTTGCTCTCGCTCAGATTGCCTTTCTTTGCTATCGTCGATTCTAATCACATATTAACTTTTCCAGCTGTTGTTGCTCTTTATATTTTCATTTATCAATTATGTATAATAGCTATCATAACATAGCCAATATTGATACAATCGCGATCAGTCGTTCGACCTGTAAAGACGTGAATTCGAACAGCCTTCGCTTAAGCTCTACTGCTGCAGAGTTCTAAAAATAGAACTTTGCGGTGCATTCTTCAACGCAACAGCAACAAAAACCGCACACGCAGCGTTTTCTTATCGCTTGCTTCCGCGTAACTCAATTGCTTTAATTGCAATTTACGAAATTTCGTCGCTTGGCGCGAGTGCGCCTGCACTCAAAAGCACAATCCGCGATGACATCTAATGTCAATAACCTCGCTACAGCTGTAAAGGTAAATGCAGAAATGCAAGCCCAGCTTAACGTTGTGATGGCAAATAGGCAAGCCTCCATCATGCCAATAAACTCAAAAATAGATATCGCCTCCGTGCAAGGCATCACTAACAACAAAAACACGAAACGTAAACAGCCAAATTCACCAAAAACCATCAAGAAAAGGCTCATCTTCGACGAACCAAGCACCAGCAATGCAGCATTAATATCAGAAAATCGATTTTCACTGCTCGTAGAAGAAGATGAAGACTACAGCGAATCACCTGTAGCTCCAGAAGCCCCAGTATTGACCGACCAGCAAACTACTCCGAAACCTCGTCCGCCCCCCATATGGTGTCCAAACATCAAGTCTGTGGCCCTACTTCAACAGATAATAGATAAAGTAATTGATGCTAAATCATACGTAATTAAGCCAAAGAAGAATAACATAGGTGTATTAACCCAATGCAGTGAGGACTATCGCAGAGTTATAGACCACTTTACTAAGCTGGAATTGGAGTTCCACTGCTACCAGCTTAAGGAGGACAAACCATATAGAGTCGTGTTCAAAGGGCTTCACTCCAGCACTGATACAACACTAATTAAAAAGGAATTGGAAACCAAAGGCCACACAATTACAAATGTGCACAACCCACTGAGCCGTATGGACAAAACACCGCTAAATATATTTTTTGTTGACGTGGCTCAGGCCCCCAACAACAAAGAAATTTTGGACATTCGAGTTGTCTGCAGGCAACGCTGCACAGTGGAACTGCCAAGAAGATACAACGACCTGACACAATGCCATCGCTGTCAAGAATTTGGACACACACAACGCTACTGCCACAAAGCTCCCAGATGTGTGCGTTGCGCCGGGAAACACGCATCCAAAGACTGCACCCGCGAAAAGGACCAGGCACCAACTTGTGTGCACTGTGAGTTACAGCACCCAGCCAACTATAAGGGCTGCCAAGTATACAAGCGGTTGCGCAAATTGCAATCCCCAGCACAAAAAAGGAGTCCCACACAAACACCGTCTACGGGTCCGAGTACTGCTTCCGAAATTACAAGGCCCCGGAGCATTACCCAAGCCACGAGCTTTGCAACGCCTATTAGTGGTGTTTCTTACGCACAGGCCGCTAGAGGTGGACCGTCAAATAAGAATACCACAAGTGACACTTTGTTCACTGAAATGCTTCAGCAACAACAACGTCAGTTTGACGCAATTAATGCCGAGCTCAAAGCGATGCGAGAAGTACAATCCCAACAAGCAACCATGCTAAACAGTTTAATGGCCATCATAACCAAGCTTGCCTACAAATAATGGCTTTACGTGTGGGTATCTGGAACGCCAATGGCCTGAGAAACAAGACTCAGGAACTGGCTGCGTTTCTCTCACAAGAAAACATAGATATAATGTTAATAACAGAAACTCATGAGTGCCCCACTACACAAATTTTCGGATACGAACACTATCAGGCTCATGGTGAAGGAGCAAACTGCTTTGGTGGATCCTCAATCCTCATACGAGCAACAATACCGCATACACCTTTACTGCCAATTTGCAACGCAACAATGCAGGTCTCAGCCATCACCCTGCCTACGTCTATTGGAGCGATCGAAGTTGCGTCAATTTATCTTCCGCCAAACACTGGTCTGTGTGATCATCACATGGAACAGGTTCTAGGCCAAAGGTTGAATAAGACCCTCATCGGCGGCGACTGGAATGGATGGCACCCATTTTGGGGAAGCAATAGTGCGAATCGTCGCGGAGAAGTCATATTTGAGGCGATTCAAAACTTACAATTCAGCATATTGGCGACTGGAGCCCCCACCCGTTACCCAATTAATGGACACAGGCCCTCGGCAATCGACTTCGCTGTCTACAAAGGCATCTGTGACCGGCAATTGACCATTGAAGAATCCTTGGACCTATCCTCTGACCACCTGCCACTAATAGTCACAATCCACGCGCAGCCACAGCCCTTGCCCATTAGGAAACAACTACTGCCAGCAGGATCAGATTTAGGAGTCTTTAGGCGCGAGCTCCATTACTCTTTGCACATAGAAATGGAACTTAACACTCCTGAAGACGTGGACTACGCAGCAAACAAACTGCAGGAAGAAATAGTCAAAGCTGCGCACCAAGCCGCCCCACCATCTTGCCAAACAAGACAACAGTCTCCGTACAACATCCCCCTCACCTTGGAGGCCCAACACCTACTAATACACAAAAGATGGGCCAGGAGACGCTGGTTAAGATTACGCACGCCTGATGCCAAATCCATGTACAACGAAGCCACGAGGCATCTTAAAGCTGCTCTCGCCCTGCTTCAAAAGAGGTGTATCAGCGATGCGCTGGTACGAGCTGAATCGCCCACTGACGCAGAGTTTCAATTATGGAAATTTACAAGAAAGCTCAAACGGCAGCCAATACGACGTCATCCCATTCGGAGCATTTCTGGTTCCTGGCACATTGGAGACGAAGCTCAAGCTGAGGCTTTTGCAAACCACCTTCAAGACCAATTCACGCCGGTGATTACCGCAGAGGCCTCAGAAATCGAAGCAACAGAAGACATCGTTCTCTCGCCCCTCCCAGCTGAAGACCAGATAACTGGATGTACAAAAGAAGAGGTTCTTGAACACATCAGAAGAGTGAAGGCAAAAAAATCCCCTGGATATGATCTAATAAACGGCAGAGTCCTTAGAGCACTGCCTGACTCCACCATAGACTACATAACTATGGTGTACAACGCCATGCTCCGCATCCGGCACTTTCCAGCCTGCTGGAAGCGCGCCGTGATTGTGATGATTCCTAAGCCTGGCAAACCCGTGGGAGAAATTGAGTCGTACAGACCAATTAGCCTGTTGCCAGTACTCTCCAAAATATTCGAAAGAATATTTCTGGAACGAGTACTGACACATCTGGGACGCCAGGAGGCCATTCCAAACCATCAGTTTGGCTTCAGGAGACAGCATGGAACACCGGAACAGGTTCACAGAGTTGTGCACCATATCCTTGGAGCCTTTGAAGAAAAGATGTACTGCTCTGCCGTCTTTTTAGACATCAAACAGGCGTTTGATCGAGTTTGGCACCTGGGACTGCTGCAGAAAGTGAGGACCACCCTTCCAGCCCCATTTTTCGCGTTGCTATCCTCATACCTTATTGGAAGAACCTTCCAAGTGTCAAGGGGGCAAACAGTATCCTTGACTAGACCAATTATGGCTGGAGTACCACAGGGTAGTGTTCTAGGCCCAACACTTTATACTTTATTCACAGGAGATATGCCAACTCCCGAGCCAAATATAGGAAGTACAGATGCAGTACTCATAGCGACCTATGCAGATGACACCGCCATCTTATCACGTCACGTATCTGCGCAAGAAGCTTCAGACTCACTACAAAAATATCTGGACTCTTTCGGACGCTGGGCAAAACGGTGGTGTATCACCATTAATGCACAAAAGTCTGTACATACTACCTTCGCCACTAGAAGAGGAGATTGCCCAAGCGTTGCATTGGGGCCCACTATTCCCAAAGCCTCAAAAGTAAAGTACCTTGGTATCACTCTTGACAGAAGGCTGACTTTTAAAGCGCACATAAGTCAAGTAACCTCAAAATGCAAAAGCAAGCTAAAAACCCTCGACTGGATGCTGAGAGCTTCAAGCAAGTTGTCTTACAGCAGCAAGGCCGCCATCTACAAGGCAATAGTTGTCCCAACCTTCGTATATGGTATCTCTCTATGGGGCTCCTCGGCGAAGACTACAAGGAACAAAATTCAGACCCTGCAGAATAAAGCACTACGCAGATGGACTGGAGCCAGCTGGTTTGTAAGAAACTCAGTCTTACATAGGGATTTAGCAATTCCCACAGTTGCTGAACTCATTGGGCGACACAGTTCAAGATACGCGGACAGACTTGCAGCGCATCCTAACCATCTCGCAAGCAACCTGGCTATAAACAACAATAGGCGAAGACTGAAGAGATTGCATCCTCTAGACAATATTAGAACTAATTAAGATAGTAGCTACAAGTGCAGAATAATTGGCATATCTGCCCTCCCATTAGTTAAGGTTTAGAGCTAAATGCGCTATAGAGTCTAAGACAATAAGCTGCAACAAAATAAAGAAATAAAAACGAAAAAAAAAAAAAAAAAAAAAAAAAATATTGATACCTTTTGCCTTCCATCTAACGAGTAGTGCTAGTGCGTGTATATCTCCATAAATAAATAGCTTTAGTTTCATGTATGAATAATTAACTAAATATATATATGTATATTGGATAATATAGAGAGTCAGAGAGCTTGTAGTCTCGCTCTACCCAACTATCCGCTCTTTCGCTCTATCTCTCTCTCTCTCTCTCTCTTTCTTTCATTATATATACATATATATGTATCTCTCTCTTTCTCTCTCTCTCTCTCTCTTTGTTTGAAATTTCATTTCATTGTATTAGACAATAATTTGATTGTATTAGTGCATGAATTTTGTCATTGTGTATGTGCAATGTGTGCGTGTTATATCTTTCAGCTTCTGAGCGTGTGTAGATGCGTGCGTGCGTGCGTGCCGGCGTGCGTGCGTGTGTGCGTGTGTGTGAGTGAGCAGACAGTGGTTTGTTAAACCGTTATTTCGTTCATGCTCGTAGCTTCTAGCTGGCTCTTTTAATTGGCATTCGCATACAAATTTTGATTTGGATTTTGATTTTGATTTTGTGATCTGAAAAACTTATTTAATGGGTATCTATGTTTGGATTTGTAAAGATATTTTCAGTTCAGGTTTTCAGTTGACTCATTGCTCGGAATGCTTTAGGTGAAAACTTTTCGGTTGTACGTGATTGGAGCTCAAATACAACTACAACTACAACAACAACAACAACAATTCTAATTATAATCATATCAAATCAAAATACGAACACGAATCCAACGTTGCTTAACTTCATTACAATGCAAGCTAAATTCTAACTGAGGACGACTACAAATGCCAATCAATGAAAATTGAATATACTAAATGCGCGGCTTCAGTCGAAGTGCAGCAAACATGCTTTGAGCCATCTTCACACTTCTCAGCTCACAATCAGTCGAAAATTTGTGCTTGAACTATGCGTATCTATCTTAACTATCTTATCCATCTAACTAGCTAACCAACTAACTAACCAACCAACCAATCTATCTATCTAACAACTTGCGTAGGACAGCTTGGGCTTCTCATATATCTCTGCAATCAAATCGCAAAGCAAATCAAATCTCTCATCATTTCCTATTATTTATCATAGTTAATTGATTTGATTCGATTATTTCAATGGCTGTCTTATCATTTGCATGCATTCAGTGAACGTTGTTGCTTTGATTTCAGTTCAACTATTTACAGTATTTACTTAGCTGAAGGCAGCTCAAACACGAAAGATAAACGAAATACTTAAGTTCGATTCGATCATAAATTTAAGCTAAGACAAGTTCTAAAGTACAGTACGGCACAAAGGTTACACTAGCACCGATCAATTCGATAACTCTAAGCGAAGCGATAACACCCACATGCTATAGCATGTCGATACTTAGCTCTGGAAACTTGAACTCCCTCACAATTATGCTGAACATATATATATATATATATATATCTATATCTCATATATATATATATTCTCGATCATTTTTGTTGGCTTTGGCAACCATTTGCTTAGCGCACAGCGGCTCTGGCACCTCGAACTTGGGGAATCCATTCAGGACTCTACACAAAAACACACTTCACCTATGATAACACTCTATATATGTATATATATAGTATACCTACCTGCCTGACTGACTGCTTGATTGTTGATCACAGCTTAACTTAAACTTAACATTGGAAATTCCTCAATGGACTTTCGGTTAGATCGGGCTGACTACAAACTGCTCGAAAATAGTGCTCAAATGACAATTCGAACTTTGTACTCTCACCTAAAATACTCTTATTGCTGTCTCGCTCTCGCTCTCGCTCTTGCTATTGCATTTGCTAGCTCGCTCGCTCTTAAATGCCAATTGAATTGCTCAGCGATTGCATTCTCGAAAAAAACTTACTCTATCATAATCGTAATCGCAGTCACAGTTGGCCACAAAACGGCCACGAAATGGGTCTCAGGTAGGTTTCTCTCTAAGCCACTCACACTCTCTAACTCTAATGCTCTAATCAACCGAACTCTTCTACACATTTCAAGCCGACACTAAGACCAATAGAGTAACTCAAAGCAGGCCAACAGGATTTAGTAACCAAGAATTCGATGTTCGAATTCCGAAAACAAAAATAAGAAATAAATATTTGCTTGTGTCAAAAATACAGTTAAGTTAACGGACTCTCCAGGTGTCTTTTGAAAAATCCTTAACTATCGCTGCGAGAACTTTGAGTTCTTGGTTACTAAATCTGATCAAATTACATAGCACAGATCTATGCTGAAGTATAGAATATATCTCAAATCTATATATATTGTAAAGTTGAGCTCAAATTGAACGACTTTCGGCAGCTGGCGATTAGGAACTTGACGTAATTTCCATATTAGAAATTTTTGTGGTATTTCGTTATTGTTTTTTAAAGGAATTTTACATGCATCCCCGTAGGAGTTCTTCTAGATTCGCAGTTTGTCTGGAACTCTAGAGACTTTCAACTTAAAACTGTAGTAATTTGAATCGATTTTGTTTGTTTTTTTTGTATTCTTAGAACTTTGTGGTTTTCAGACAAGCCGATTTTGATTTGAAATTAGTTAAATTATAGCTCAATTAAACGCTGCGCTAAAGTAGATCAATGAAACATCGCCGCTCTAATCGCCGACTCACGCCTCACACACTGAGAACTGTAAAAGTATCGAAACAATTTGCAGCTAAATCAATATTTACTTTACGTTTTTATTTACGTGTCAGGCTCATTATATATATATATATTCTCATACACAACAATGTCGAAGTACTTCCGAGTATCGAAACACAATTAACTTTTGCTTTCGAAATGAAACAGCCCGAAACAACGACAGCAAATTGTATAAAAAACATAGCAGATATAACTATATTTACATACATCTATATATATATATAGTTATATATATATATATATTTTATTTGATTCCGTTTTTCTTTTTCTTCTATTTATATTTTATTTGTAAAAAAAATACGACAACTTAGACATCCTTATCCTTACCTGGTTCACCGTTTAACATACGCAGGGGATCACGTAGTTCTCACAAGGTAAGCGCCCAATACACACACACTCACACACACACACACACACACACACACACATAGACACCAAGCGTATTGTTATCCTTGAATCAACGACAGCCAGTACAACCAGAACAACAACAACAATAACAAGAGCATCCAAGTACTACAGTCGCCTCAACCATTATCATATCATCTAGATAGAGTTTCAACACGACAATCAAATATATATCTAGCAATTACGAAATTACACAAAGTAAGAGTTGAAACACCAACACACACACACACACAGACTGCGCTCAGAGTCTGCTAATTTATGACTGTATGTGTGTGTGCGTGTGTTAAATACAGCCAACGCACAGTGGCCTCATAATTAAATGAATTACATAGAGACTTCATTGGAGTGTAAAAAAAGAGAAAAGGAAGAGATAATGACTCCACTGTGCGCACGTAATACACATGCTTAGAGCAGATGGTAGTCTGACTATAGATTCCCATTTGATTTGTAAAAACGCACAGACAAAGCAAGACAAGCGGTCGCCGGGTAACTCGAAAGAGTTAACTTTAGATTGCACTAGGTGTACATAGCATAGATATCTACTAAGTAGATATATCACTTAGGCGCATACCATGTCGACTTTCGTTTTTCGATTCTTCTTTTGTTTTCTCTCTTTCGTTTGGGTAACTTAACTTAGTTAAAGGCTAACTCCTTTCCATAAGTCATCCATCATATATATGCCTATTTGTCTATAACTATGTAACTACTTTATTTGTAAAATATATATACATATTCCATACACATATCTATATATATATTATTGGTATACATAATTATATTTTGTGATATTTTGGTCATGTTTGATGTTTCTTGAACTACATAAGCCATATGTAAGTGTACTAACTGTACCAGCACTCACTCTCTCTCTCTCTCTGTCTCTTTCTGTCTAACTCTAAACACTCTCTCACTCTCACCTCTCTCTCTCTCTGTCTGCCTCTCTCTCTCGCTCTGTTTCTTTTCTACTGTTATACGGAATGTTATACAACTAAACCAATCAGTATTTGTACTATCGGCTCGTTTGTGTGTGTGAGTGTATTTGTCTGTATGTATGTGTCTGTGTATCTGTATGTGAATGTGTGTGTGTGTGTGTGTGTACTACATCATGTATGTCTGTTTGTGTACAGTTATACCACTTTCGTATGTTAATGAGCGAGCGCAGAACTGTTCATTCGAGATCTCTGAGGAGAAGCTGAGGTGCAGCCAACTTAACAATTGTTATCGTGTTATCGGATCGTAAAATGAACAGTTCTTGCCAGCAGCAGGTTGCCGCACACGTATCCATAGAGCGCACAAAATGTAATTGTCACGGTCACGGTCACTGTCACGGTCATGGTCACGGTCACAGTCACAGGCACAGGCACAGTCACAGGCACAGTCACGGTCTGGGTCAATGCTATAGTTACTGATTCAGGCATACAGTCAGCATCACAGTCACAGTAACTGTCACAGTCATAGTCACAGTTACAGTCACAGTCACTGTCACTGTCATTGTCATTGTCACTGTCACAGTCGCTGTCACTGTCACAGTCACTGTCACTGTCACTGTCATTGTCACTGTCACTGTCACAGTCACTGTCACAGTCACACGCACTGTCACTGTTAGTGTCACTGTTAGTGTCACTGTCACTGTCTCTGTCACTGTCCCGTCACTGTCACCGTCTCAGTCACACATTGTATAATGTTTTGATTTCATGTACGTATATCTAACTGTATCTGTACCCCAATAACTATATAGCTGTCGATATGCAAATACATGAAAATATATATATCTGTACAATACAATGCTGTGGCTATATACCTATTTACTTCCTTTCCACTTATATATATCTTAACATATCCATAGAACATTTAGTTTCTTATTTCCCAAGTCAAGTTGTCTCCCTCCCTCTCTCTCTCTCTCCCTATCTATCTATCTGTTTCTCTGTCTCTCTGTCTCTCTATCTGTCTGTCTGTTGTCCAACTCTGATCCGATAAGTCTGCTAGGGAGCATCAAATGTGTGTGTGTGTGTACATATGTGTATGTGCCGGTTATATCAATTACTGTTTGAGTTCCATTAAGTTCGATTTGTTTTTGTTTTTCGATTTTCAAACATTTATAATTGATATCCCTCATACAAATCATGCCAAACAAAGCCTTGGCTTATATATTTTTCTATAATAATCGTATATCATAATATTTGCTACAATTCACCACTTTGACAACTACAACTACAAAACTACTCTCTACTGCTACTACTATTACGTACTACTACTACTACTACTACTATTTACTGCTAATACTACTACTACTACAGCTACAGCTACAGTACTACTTGTAAACAGTTTTGTGTCATGTGTTTGGTCAGAAATACTAATCTTAAGCTCAATTGCATTGAATCGACTCAACAACCGCATCGAATCAGTACACGATACGTAATGGACGTGGCCGTTTCGGAATACCTGGCAGTGATCGTAAGCCGCTCGTATTGTCAACATATCAGGACGCACAACAACATTTGCCATACGCCGATGACTCGAACGCCGTGACACCCATGTCTGAGGAGAACGGAGCCATCATAGTGCCTGTTTATTATGGCAATCTGGGTGGGTGACCGATAACGATAACAATCGATCCATATATCTACTTTAATTACTGATTGCCTTGCGCGCCACTGTAGGCTCTAGACACTCGTCGTATACCTCGCACCAGTCCCGTATATCGTATACCTCACATGGCGATCTGCTTGGCGGCATGGCCGTCATGGGCGTCAGCACAATGACCAAGGAGAGCAAGTTGCGCAATCGCAATACACGCAATCAATCAGTGGGCGCCACCAATGGCGGCACCACCTGCCTGGACACCAATCATAAGGTCGAGCATCGCGACTACGTAAGCTCCGCTCGCTGCCATTATCTAAGAGAAATAATATCCCAATACGAAATTGCAGGAAATCGGCCTGGAGTGCACGGACGAAGCGGGCAAGATCAAACATCACGACAATCCTTTTATTGAGCCCGTCCAGACACAAACGGTGGTCGACATGAAAGGTACTGGAGAAGGGTAGAGGAGATGGCGAATACGACTATATATAATCGATATCTCTTTCTCTCCCTCTAGATGTTATGGTCCTGAATGATATTATTGAGCAAGCCGCAGGTCGGCATAGTCGAGCGAGCGATCGCGGTGGTAAGTAAACACTTATCGACTTATCGATAAATCGATCTCAACTATTGCATTGCATTCATGTTGTACATTTGACATATCCATTGAACAATATATATCTCTCTCTTTCTACATAAATATATATATATTATTGAAATCGATCGTCTTGTACATTTTCCTTTGTTTTGTGTTCTCTTCCATGTGCATTGTTTTCATTGATTTCCGTTTTTGTTTGAAGAACATTTCCAAAAATTATATCAAAAATAATACTAACCAAATGTTCATGTAAATAAGTACAAAGCAAACCATTTTCGTTCAACTTTACTTTTCTTTCCTTTCCTTTGGCTATATCCATTTGAAGAACTTTCAAATAAACCAACGTTTGTTACTCTGACAACGCCTTTTTTGCCCAATAGTCATTTTTTTATTCTACTCTCGACTCTATGATACTCTGTAAAATGAAAAGACCTAAATGAGTTTCATCTGTTTGTGCTACGATTTAGTGCGTCAGCGACTTTCCGGAATGCGAACCTCGCATCCATCTCATAACTCATATCGAAGTGAATTTTGAAGGATTTTGTCTAGAGATTCAAGCTCACATCCTATATATATGCATATATAATACGATATATAATCATGTTTGTTGGTTTTATTGTTGCAATCAAAATGAAATGGAAACGCATGCGTTAAGTGCGTTGCAGGCCGCCTGATTGATTAATTGATTGATTGATTGATGGATGGCTTGAACAGTACTATATAATATTTCTAGCGTGCTGCATGCGGATCTAGGCCTGTGCATCAGTTGATTAAGCATACTAATTATTTACTCTTCATTTATTACTAACAAAGATCAAAAAAGAATGAAAAAATATTTAAATTTTAAACATTTTTATCTCTCACGTTTATCTATATGAATATAGAATAGATACTTTTTGTTGATTTGGTTTTCTTTTATCGTTTTTGTATCTCATTTATTTTGAATATTATTGGTTTATTCTTCTTTTTATTATTAACAAAGAATTCAAGCAACAAAAGCAAACATACTTAAAATATTTTAATAATTATAGCTATCTAAATATAATTACATATGTTTATACCCAAATGAATGACTTCTTTGACTCGTCCATTTTATTTAATGCCGTTGATGCTAACAGAAGAAAGCGAAACAAGAAAAAAAACAATATTTATATATAATATTTCAATTATGAATTTTACAATAAAAGCAGCAAGCCAGCCAAAATATTTACACACACAGACACACAGCCACACACTCACACTCACACTCACACAAGAACTTAATAGTTTCAGTACTAATTGATCATTTTGTATGCCAAAATATACACACACCCATACAAACACACACACACACAGAGACACAGCGCCGCAGCAGCAAAAGCTCGCTTTGCCGCTGCCCTAAAAAGTAGGCAACACTTTTTGACGCTTTGATAGTGTCCTCCTTTGAGGCTTCCTAGCTTGCTGCACCGTTTTGAATTCACCGTTAGCGCTGCTTCACTGCACAACACACAAGAACAGTTGCTGCCAAACAACATACAAACATTAATTATAGTTCAGTTCACACTCATGTTCCGAAATCCGCAACTCCAAACCAAAAAAAAAAAAAAAATTAAAATATTTAAACAAATTTCTGCTTCGAGTGTAAGTCGGAACATGTCTGCGCGGAACAATTCGAAATAGTAAAAAAACAGAGAGCCTTTTAAATCAACTAATTTTACTTAACTTTGATTTTGTTTATCACAAAAATTACTAAAAGTCGTAAGTTTTATTGAAATTGATTTTTGAAATTTGAACTTTTCTGCATGCCTCAACTTAGCTTAACTTAACCTAACCAAAACTTTGCCTCTAATCTCTAACTATATATTCTAGATCATTTTTCATTTTTGTTTTTGTAGCTTGCTTGCGTTAATTGTAGTCAATAAAAAAAAAAAAACCTATATTATACGCATTAACTAATCTAATGTAGAGCCTAAACGCATGCTTCTTCCGTAGAACGTTGTCAGCTGTCACAAATCACCCTTAGAGTAACTCTCGCAATCAATAACTTGTAATTAACTCTGTAACAACTTGAACTGAATGCTTAACATTTGTATTGGAATATGATTCGCGCTTAAACCAAACGACGTCAGTCCTGCAATCAGCATATATAGCTATAGCTCTAGCAGATTCTGTATCGAATCAATAACAAAAGAAGTCTGAGAACTCGCTGAGAGTTAGCAGTAGAGCCTTGGTTCACAAGCAGAACATTCACAATTTTACTATCAATATTTCAATAATTCGTTTATAGAGCTTTGAGTCTTCCAGAGTTTAGTGATTTCTTGTTTTCGTAGTCGTAGGCAGTAGTGCCAGTAGTCAGAGTAGCTAGAAACATATTTTTTCTCAGACAAATTTAGTCGCCAAGAATCAGACTGTAATTCTCCGAAGACTTTTGCTGGGCTGAGTTCGAAATGAAAACTGGAATTTCCTTTTAAAATTTCCTTTAAAATTTCCTTTTAGATTTCGAAAATCGAAAATCTTTTTCGAGCTGGTTTTAAGGTTTTCTTTACCCATTGCAAATGGGGAATTTAAGCTTTTATAGTCTTCTGAATATATATGTAACAGGCAGAAGGAGGCGTGGCAGATTTCATTTATAACGACGACAAGCTCTGTCGATCTAGCTATGTCCGTCTGTATAGCATATACAGCATGAGCTTATCAATAAATTATTATCGATAAAAATCGATCATTTACTTTGTGTTTTCAGCTGTAGCTTAAATACTTCGAAAGAGAAAAGCTTTTAATCTACTGTGTATTTGCCTTATATAAATATACAGCTTTGGTATATCATGGATTTTGAATACCCTCTTGTCTAGCAAAAAACCCTTTTTCAAATACTAGAGTCTTGTGTGTGGGTTAATACATAAGTAATAATGTCAACAAAAGAAGCTTTTCGCAAGGGTTGAGGCATCTCCTAGCCAGGCACTTTAGAACTAACTTGCTTAAAAGGAACGTTACAGCTATTTCAAATTAGGTTTTCTCAATTCGAAACCCTTTCAAATTGCCCAACTCGAATTCAGGTTGAAACGTTTCGGAGCTGCAGAGTCTGACTCATGGTGCACTCTGTTTAAGCTGAAGCTGTTTTGTGTTAAGTGTAGAGTAACTGAAAGTCGAATTGATTTTGAAACTTCATGCTTTAGCTGTTAGAGAATATCTTTGTAAAGAAATCAAACCGAAGACAACAAGCGCTCCAATAACGATACACAAAAGTCTCTCTAGTTTTTCGAAAGCACACCTAAACACCCACTCCCTCACACACACACTCACACACACACACACACCACAGAGACAGACAGTGTGTTTGCTTTCTAATTCTCTTTCTGTTTAAACTCAAAAAGCAAACGAATAATTTCCAATGCAATGAAGCTTCACAACAAAAGAATAAAATTTCTTTCATACAGAACTGCGAAAGTGAATCGTATGAAAAATGTGCTTGAAAAAAAAAAAAACAAAAAAAAATCTGCTAATCTGGCTGAGTCAAAGTTGGTCAAATCACAACTAATAACAAACTTTTGTATGGTTCAGTCTCCGTTTACTATTTCCCAACAGAGGACGACGACGAGGACGGGCCGACGTTCAAAGACAAGGCGCTCGAAGTGATACTCAAAGGGATCGATGTGTTTTGTGTGTGGGATTGCTGCTGGGTTTGGTTGAAATTTCAGGAATGGGTTTCTCTCATCGTCTTCGATCCGTTCGTCGAGCTCTTCATCACGCTGTGCATCGTTGTGAACACAATGTTCATGGCCATGGACCATCACGACATGAACAAGGAGATGGAGCGTGTGCTCAAGAGCGGAAATTATGTGAGTGCCGTTGCGTTGTGGCTGAATCTATCGAGAATCATACAATATCGAGCATATCGCTTTCAGTTCTTCACTGCGACGTTCGCCATTGAGGCGACCATGAAGCTGATGGCCATGAGTCCCAAGTACTATTTCCAGGAGGGCTGGAACATCTTCGATTTCATCATTGTCGCACTCTCACTGCTCGAGCTGGGACTCGAGGGCGTTCAGGGCTTGTCCGTATTGCGTTCGTTTCGTTTGGTAAGCAAAACTCGCACCCGACTCAAATCCACGTCAATAATTCTAGTTAGCTCAGGAACTAAGGTAGACTTGTAACGGGTCTGATTTATCAAAAACTGTACTCAAAGCAATGTAATGTCAACTAACGCGAACTTCTTCAAATCCGATTACCCCGTTGCCTCTACACACTCAACACACACCCACACACACACACACACACACACTAATGTTACCCACATGTGCTGCCAATTTACAGCTGCGTGTATTCAAATTGGCCAAATCATGGCCAACGTTAAATTTACTAATATCGATAATGGGTCGCACTGTCGGCGCTCTGGGCAATCTGACCTTCGTCCTATGCATTATAATCTTCATATTTGCTGTAATGGGCATGCAGCTGTTTGGCAAGAACTACACAGGTATTATTCTCTATGCCCGAACGCAACAATAAATCAATTTCCCCTAAAAAAAAAGACAAATAAAACAAAAATAATTAACAAAATGAAAAAAATCAAAACACAGCAAAAATCGCAAGTTTTTAGCGTGCAATAAAAATAATAATTTTTTTTTAATCTAACTAATCGTACCAAGCATTTTCCTAGTACAACTTACTCAACTTTTTACTCCAAGTTAACTAATTCTACTCTCAAATAATCTATATATATACATTTTTTTTTGTTTTGATTTTGTGTTTGTTCTTTTGACTTTAGCCAAGCAAAACTTTTTACATAGCTGAATCCACCTGAAATCCAATACGAAAAAATTCGACATTCGACAAGCCGAACCAAAAATAAACAAATATCTCATCTATACATATTTATAGAGCAATGCTTTGGGCACGGTTAATGCATTTCGATTTGCATAATTTTTATTGAGCTTCGCTAGTTTCGAATTGGTATGCGCGCGACAGAAGCTACAATCGATAAACATATCGATCAGTAGCCAATGGCCGTTTCCGTTTCCGTTTCCGTTTCCGTTTTCACTACCGGCGCTCCACTCGACTCCATCTGTACAAACAAATCTATATATCTCCAAACTAATGACAAATATTATCAATCATTGTCGTCTCAAGCGCTGTGGTGTTCGATGGCCTCCGACTGATCGAATGAGAGTCGTGCACAGCACTCGACGGCTGGGCCTGAGCGTTATTAGTGACTACTACGGTCTCGTTCGTAGCTTTCCGTCTTTCGTTTACTCATAGTTTACCGTTATTTGCATTCCAAGACATATTGCTACATGAATATAACTATTTGTTTTTACTTTTTGTATTCCTAATGCTTTGCCCGGCTTACAAAATACCAAAAAATATTACTACTACCAATAACAATTTCAATTTCGATAACAATAATGATACTGATACTGATAATGATACTGATACTGATAATGATAATGATAATGATAATGATAATGATGATAATGATAATGATGATAAACGAAACAATCAACAACTCTCATTGCAATTGACTAACTGAAATGTATACCTCGAAATCGCCTAAACTGTAAATTCGAAATTCGAAAATCGTAACTCGAAAATTCGATAATTCGAAATTGCGAAATTCATCATGCAGCTGCGTGTATTCAAATTGGCAAAATCTTGGCCAACACTTAATTTACTCATTTCGATTATGGGCCGCACCATGGGCGCTTTGGGTAATCTGACATTTGTACTTTGCATTATCATCTTCATCTTTGCCGTGATGGGAATGCAACTGTTCGGAAAGAACTATCATGGTAAGTCCTCCACTCGCTGCGCTGCCTGCCACCAGCTTTTTTCGTTTATCGATGTGCCTATGCCTATCGTGTGGTTTCCCTTTTGTTTCGATTACTTTTCATTTACCGTGGGCGTCTTTGCCGTTTTCCGTTATCCGTTCACTTCTTGTTTCATTCGTCTATGTGCGTGTGTGTATATAATAATATATGTATGTATGTATATGTGTCTATGTCTATCCAGTGTTAGGTAACACTTTATGCTTATGTTCTTGGTTGTTGCTGTTGTTATTGTTGTGCTTATCGATAGCTGCGATAACGATTAATTGTTGCCGACACCAATGTTGTTATGCATTCCACGTGTCAACTGCATCACTGCAATTATTTCAGTAGGAAGAGCACTCTAGTCGGGCGTGCTCGACTAGCATATACCCGGAAATCTGTTTGTAGGGGGCATTTGGAGTAGTCGACATGCAGCCAGTCCAGCCAGCTGGCGCTCAACTGATGCTCGAGCTATTAACTTGTACTGCTTAATGTCTGAATGAGTTCATATTCAATATATATTTTGAGTCCCTATCGAACAACTGCGACACAGATCGTCGTCTCGATGCAGTCTCGTCGGCAATGCCTACATCTAGTATTTAATATACGAATCTTAACTTTATGGAGTAAAGCTGAATGCTGGCAGTAATTATTAAGTGATTTAAAACATTCATATTAAATTAAGATATTTTTTTATTTTTGATTTATAATTTCCCACTCAAATATATTATGAATTTTGTTTTATGAGACATTTCCATTGATTAAAACTTGAAGAATTAAAGCTCAATTTTTGAAATTGTTCTGTGAATCGTCGTGCGAAGTATGAGAAATTTTCAATTTCAATTTCAATTCAATTTGAAATTCCTTTTAGTTTGTTAGACTTGCGCTGAGTAAGCTGCGTCCGTCCGCGTATATATACATACACATATATATGTATATAGTAGGGGTATTCACTTGATATTCGCGCTGTGCTAAGTTTAAGTTGAGCTTTGGGTCCCATTGCCAGGCACCAGGCTGGTGCGTGTATTTGGCCTCTGTAAGTACCTTAGCGCGATCAATGCGAGCAAAACTTTTCCTCTAGCTTATTTACTCAAAGCTCTCTCGCTCTCTCTCTTTCTATATATATATTTTTCCAACTCTCTAGCTATGTTTTTGTTTACCTAATGTACCATACAATCTATGTTTAAGCCACATAAGACAAACTGCCCATCTGCAACTTGGCTATGCGATCTTGTAGCACAAGAGCAGATCGCAATTTGTTTTCGTTTTTCTTTGGTTTTGTCTTTCGATTTCCTTTTAAGCTGTGGTTTTTCTTTTCATTTTTGGGTTTGTGATTTTTGTACGATTTTTCTCGCATTTTTCAACACTGTTTTTGAGTGCTGCTGCCACTACTACTACTCTGCACACGCTTCCTGTATGTGGCTTTAGTAATTGAACAAGAACACAAACTAGAAAAGATAAACGAATAATACGACAAACCTATTCCCAAGACACACACACACACATGCTGTATTTCTTATTGAATATTTACTGTACTTGTTTGTTCGATCGTCGCGCCACACAGATCACAAGGATCGCTTTCCGGACGGTGATCTGCCACGCTGGAACTTCACAGACTTCATGCACAGCTTTATGATCGTGTTCCGAGTGCTATGCGGCGAGTGGATCGAGTCCATGTGGGACTGCATGTACGTGGGCGACGTCTCCTGCATACCATTCTTCTTGGCCACCGTTGTCATCGGCAATCTTGTGGTAAGTGTGCGCCATGCTCTAAGCAATTGGAATTGCCGTTCATTTTGTGTGTGTTTCTTTGCAGGTTCTTAACCTTTTCTTAGCCTTGCTTTTGTCCAATTTTGGCTCATCTAGTTTATCAGCACCGACTGCCGACAATGATACCAATAAGATCGCCGAGGCCTTTAATCGTATTGGCCGTTTTAAGAGTTGGGTTAAGCGTAATATTGCTGATTGTTTCAAGTTAATACGTAACAAATTGACAAATCAAATAAGTGATCAACCATCAGGTGAGAGGATCAACCAGATCAGTTGGATTTGGAGCGAAGGTTTTTATCCACTTGTTTTCACTTACTAAACTACTTTTAATTATATAATATCAACTACTATTATCGATGATATCTAATTGCGTTAACGTTAACTTCAACTCACAATTGGCTAACAAATTCCATATCTTCTAGTTTGACCAACGAAACAAATACCCAATCAATCGTAATCAAAAGCCATTAACAAATCTTGTTCCTAGTTGACAATTTGCGAAATCAAAAACCAAAAACCAAAATCCTACAAGAATAAACCCAAAAAGATATACCCAAAACTCTTTAGTTAGTTATCCAGTTGTACCCATAGTCCATTTCCCATGAATTCAAAAATCGATAAATCGATAAATCGAAACTATTTAAAATCGAATACAATCGAATTAAGACTTTCATCTCGTTCTTGAAATTAACTTCGTTTTTCTTTTCCGTTTCGTTCGTTTTCCTTTTTCGTTCCTTGGTTTCCGTTCGATCCGAACATAATTGTTGTTGTTCAATCCTCAATGAGAGCTGTGCGTATGTATGTGTGCACATGCGTGCATCTGTATTTGTACATACATATACATACGTACTCGTCACTCTGTACTCGAACCATGTATGCATCTGGGGCAACAAGAACTGCGCTGAGTGTGACACATCCGCTCACCTCATACCCTAGTATTCTACCCATAACTATTCTATATACGGTTACTATATAACAAATCAAAACTAGAATCGTAGCGTTCGTTAGTTGTGCGTATTTAATATTATAGCAAAAGTCATAAACACATCTTGTTTCCTTAGCTAGTTATCGACTGCTCGACCAGTATCTCTCTCGTTACCTTCTTCAACTACTACTACTAATACTACTACTATTACTACTCTTACTTGATTTCGTTTTAATTTCGTTATCGTTATCGTTTTCGTTTTCGTTTTTACATACGTGTGTACATATGTGTATATGTATATGTATATGAATATGTATTTTGTATAGCTAGCAGCTCGAACTCCTCGTATTCGTATTCGTATTCGTCTTTTGGGTTAGCGCCCACAGCTCACAGAACTGTTCATAGAATAGCATAGACTTGTGTCAATCGGTTTCATGACTCTCCCGCCCCCGACCCCTCATCCCTAGTTTTAATTAACAATAAATTTGCACTTTTTGAAACAAGCAAAACTAAAAACATCAACAAATTTGGTCAACATCTGAGAAGAATCTCCACATTAGCGAATTGCCAATGGTTAACATGAATTTTGATCCATATATATATATATATATATATATCTAGTTATATCTATATATATATATATTAATATAATTGAATATTAACTATAGATACCCATTCTGTAAGAACAAATTATATAAATTGAAAGTAAAACAGTGGATTTGATCCTTCATAGCGATACGAAACTTTTCTCTTTTTTCTTTTTCGATATCGATATTATTGTTGTCTGTGTATATTGTATATTGTATATTGTATATTGTATATTGTATATTGTATATTGTATATGTATGGAACTTTTTGATTTCGTTACCTTTTTCCTTTTTCGAATTTTGATTTTTAATAAGAGTTACAAAAAAAAAAAAATATCGCTAGCACTTCAATTGTATTTGGACTTCATGTATTTTCTGTTTTTGTTTTTGTTGTAATATGTAAACTTAGTGCTTATGTAATACCCATAGTTCCATCGGGAAGCCACTGGCAAAGTATCCAGTGGCCTCTCGACTGGACAGCTCCATATTTGTTTTCGACAATTAGCGATCATCAGAGCGATCATCATCTAGCGATCATCCCATCTCACTCTGCAGCTCTTTCTTTGGTCGCCCGTTCACAGATCACGTTAATCGCTGTTGTGTTGTTCCACGGCTGGCATTAGCATGCCAGCCGGTCTTTTGCCGTCCACGCAGCGCTTGGCCAACTATCGATCGCTGTGCGATCGGCTATCGATCAGTTGGACAGGCGCGCTCATATTTTCTGTTCCATTCTGTGTCGTAAAACAAACCAAAAAGATAAATTCAATATTCATCTGATATTAATCGCATAACTATCTATATTCTTTTCATTTATGTAATGTGGCTTTCATGATTAAAAAAAAAATAAATAAATAAATATATGTATATTTATTGGCCAACGTATCAAACGCCTCAAATCAAAAATCATTCTCAATCGACAAAATCAAATCGAAAAAAAAAATGTATAAAAAATATTTTTATCTATATCTCATAAAATCAACCAATAACGACAACAACAACAACAACAATGATAATTTATAAAAAAAAAACAACAACAATAACAACAACAACAACAACTCGTTAATGCGAACGGCAACTGCTTTGCTTGTGTTGAAATTGAAATTCGTGCGAATGTTTCGCGCTCGCTTTATGATTTCCCTCCCATCACCCATACATGTACAACCATATATACGTATATATGCTATATAATATATACATGTATATATATTTGTGCTGCGCATATGCTATATATATATATGTATATATGTCTATCTATATATACATATACTATGTAACGTGTATATATCGAAAAAAAAAAAACAATTATAACAAAATGCAAAAAAAAAAACAATATTTGGATACGAAAGGCAAGGGCGTTTGTCGTTGTATATCTGCAGAGCATGGTGACAACGAATTGGAGCTGGGCCACGACGAGATCCTGGCCGACGGGTTGATCAAGAAGGGCATCAAGGAGCAGACACAGCTGGAGGTGGCCATCGGCGATGGCATGGAGTTCACAATTCACGGCGACATGAAGAACAACAAGCCGAAGAAATCCAAATATCTAAATAATGCAACGGTAAATAAGACAACTCGAATTTGAATAACTACACATATATCTCTGTCTACCAATATATGTATATGTATGTGTGTATATATGCATAGATATTTGATAAATATGTCTCTGGACGCTTGAAGCTGTGCAAGTGCACTGCAAACTCAACTATATATCTTATATATGTTGAATTAGTTAGGGCTCTATAATGGTCGATCCCCTTGGCGCTTATCTTTGATTTCCAGTCTCATAAATCTGTAATGCAATAGGTATCTGATATTTTATTACCAAACTCAAAGATCTTTGACTTAGTCTCCTATCTGTGACGGCTAAACTCACAGATCTATAGAATCAGTCTCTTATTACTAATCTCACAGATGATTCTATTAAAGTTCTTAGTCTGTCTGCTTACTCAATGCTTCAATCTAGATGATGTGGCAGGAGGTCTTTCATCTAAGTGTTCGATTGCTCACCAACAGACACTACCTCTTTAACTCTATTCATCGCTCTCAAGCTCTATTAGCTTTAGCTTTGCTCAAGTCATAGAGCATAGACCCGCAGTCTCTGCAGTTACACACAGGTGGCAATTGCACATTTCCACAACTGAAGCCACAATTGTTTGCAGTGTATTTGCATGGATTTGTGTCTATGTACATATATACGCAAGTCTCTATGTATATATATATACATATATATATGTTTGCTCACTACCTATGTATACTATTCTTATATATATATATATATATATATACATATATATCTATATGTCTATATATATATATATATATATATATTGCATATTTAGACTAATTTTCTTAACGACAAAAAATTGATTTATGTTATTTATTCATTTCCTTTTCGTTCATTTATTTATTTCCTGTTTTACATATAACTGTCTATATATCTGTACTGTAATGTGTGTGCGTGCGTGTGTGTGTGTGTGTGCGAGTGTATTCCACAAAACAAAACAAAAAACAACAACAAAAAATCAACTAACCAACTGAACTCGACTGAAATCGCTCGAAAATATATATGAAAAAAAAAAACAAAAAAAATATATATATATAAAAATATATATAAATAATTATACAGATGATTGGCAACTCAATTAACCACCAAGACAATAGACTGGAACACGAGCTAAACCATAGAGGTTTGTCCTTACAGGACGACGACACTGCCAGCATTAACTCATATGGTAGCCATAAGAATCGACCATTCAAGGACGAGAGCCACAAGGGCAGCGCCGAAACGATGGAGGGCGAGGAGAAGCGCGACGCCAGCAAAGAGGATTTAGGCCTCGACGAGGAGCTGGACGAGGAGGGCGAATGCGAGGAGGGCCCCCTCGACGGTGATATCATAATACACGCTAACGACGAGGATATACTTGACGAATATCCAGCTGATTGCTGCCCCGATTCGTACTATAAGAAATTTCCAATCTTAGCCGGTGACGAAGATTCGCCGTTCTGGCAAGGATGGGGCAATTTACGACTGAAAACTTTTCAATTAATTGAAAATAAATATTTTGAAACAGCTGTTATCACTATGATTTTAATGAGTAGCTTAGCTTTGGTAAGTCGACTACAACTACAACTACTTAAAAAAAATTTAAAAAAAAACCAAATTTGCAAAAAAAAAATATTTTTGAAATATTACAAAAATATTTTCATATTTAAAAAAAAAAAACAAGAAAGAACAAAAATATAAGTAGTTAAACAAGCCTCGCTTAAACTTTACCAAAGTTGATTGCTTCATTACTCCCAATTTAATTTGACTTTTAATTTATTCCTAGAGTCAACTAGCCTAGTTTAGCTTAGCTTAGATTGAACAATTCTATAAATAATTTAATCAATTTTCGTTTTCCGTTTGATTTTCTTTTTTATTTGCAATATTTCTTTCTCTGCTGTAGCAACTGGTAGCAACACATGACACAAACGCTTTGCTTGAGACTCTCAGCTATGATTTCATTATATAGACGACGTGATCAGCTTGATCAGCCAGCTTGTTGCTGTTGCTATCAGTAGTTGAGCATAGCAGAAAGTTGACTTTCGTTTGTTTATTTCGAGCTTAATCCCCGCCCTGACAATGTTGACTTTTGACCTAAGCTTAGGCACACTCCAGTCAAACGGTTTGTGTCTTTGCCTATGCGCAAAAGCACATGAAATACCCTGTAATAATATGAAATCAGATATCTCTGAAATTTCAATTGGCATTGGCTTAGGGCTTTTCGTCTAGCTAGAGTTTTGCAGAGAGACGCTTATGCGTATTATTTCAAGAATTTTGTCTTCAATTTCTTTGAAAATTTTTCTTTAATTGCGTTTGACTTTCATTTGTCCGTAAACGAAGAAAAAACAACTATAAAATAAATAAAAAGACGAAGAAAAAACTATAATAATAACGACAACGATAATGATAATAATAATAATAATAATAAACGAAGTGTAGATACTCGAGTATGTGAGTAAGGCCAGTCAAGCGGCTTCGGCTGCTGCTGCTCAAGAGTCACTTAATTACCATATATTGCTTATCGATTATCTAGCTTCTTATACTGCTTCTAGATACCATATACAACCTCTTTATATGTACTTGTACTTGTAATGCAAAAACTTCTTTTACAAATAACTTGAATACCCCACGCGCCCGCCCCCTCACCCACCTCCAACTCGTCGCTAAACAGGCTTTAGAAGATGTTCACCTGCCGCAACGGCCGATACTGCAGGATATTTTATACTATATGGACAGAATATTTACGGTTATATTCTTCTTGGAGATGTTAATCAAGTGGTTGGCGCTCGGCTTCAAAGTGTACTTCACGAATGCGTGGTGCTGGCTCGATTTCGTCATTGTCATGGTAAGTCCATCTCGTTGGCCATGTACAAATGCTTTCGATTCTCTCTCTTTTTAAGTTACTTAACCAATCACGAACCGAATCCGAATCCGAATATCATAACTAAATGAAAATTCTCCAAAGTTAAAAAAAAAAAAAAAAAAAAAAAACAATAATATATATCTAGAAACATACTTACATCAACTTGAATTAGGTATAAAAAAAAAAAAGAAAAAAAGAAATACCAATCACCTTTACCTGTACTATATAATATATATAGAGCTATATATATATATCGATCTATACACTGACTGACATTTGGACTCTATATTGATATATTGATATATTCCGAAAGTATATATATATAGAATTTTCTAGCTTTTTATTTTTGCTAAACAATTTGACAACTTATATAACGGCTAGGAGAACTCTATATAACACATCTGTAAACAGTAGTATAACAGAGAACCCGTAGGCAGCCATGTAACATATGAAACCCAGTTGAAAACTTAGACTATAAAAGTTTTAACCTAACTAGTTAGTCATTTATTTAGTTTAGACTAAGCCAAACTACTATCTGCACATATATATATATATATATATATATATATATATATATATATATACAAAATATATGTATATATATATATAATATTTAAAGTAACATTTATAGATCATTTAAATTTCACTCGAGTTTTGATTTACGTATGATTTTGTGTTTGCATTTGATTTCGAACTTGATTTTGAGTGGTTTCTGAAGCTGTTCATGCTTAAATACATACTATGTACTTATGTAATGGTCGTTTAGCTGTCGCTAATCAATTTGGCTGCGGTCTGGTCCGGAGCCGACGATGTGCCCGCCTTCCGCTCGATGCGGACCCTACGCGCTTTGAGGCCATTGCGCGCCGTTTCGCGATGGGAGGGCATGAAAGTAAGTAATGGACGCTCTCTCTTTCTGTCTCTCTCTCTCTCTCTCTCTGTCTCTCTCTATCTTAAATAGTACTCGTATATCTGTGTCTTGCGCTCGCTCTCTTTCTCTCTGTCGCTATGTATGTCTGTTTGAGTGTGCGTGTGCGTGTGTGTGGGAGTGCGCATTAGCTACGTCCAATCCCATATTTCTATATACATATACATCTGTGTACCAACTATATTAAATGTCGTAATACTTGCTACCGTTATCAACCTCTTATATGTATACAATATGTACTAACTGTTATACTATTATACAAACTCAATACCCAAGCCAATGGCGATAGTTGGCTGTGCGCTTGACGTTGTCTCGGCTACTTTCCTTGCCAGAGCTTTGAGCTTTCAGCGTTGTAGCTGTGACAACATCAAGCGCACTACTATCTCTTGCTCTCGCGCTCTTTCTCACTCTCTCTCTCGCTCTCTCTTTATGTATGTGCTAACTGCTAACATTCTAGGTGTGCGTTCGCCAAGCTGCACTAACTGTATAAATGTGCGTGCCGATCGTATTTGATCAGTTGCAGCAGTTCAAACTGTTAGACGACAAACAGTTATACGCCTAACTGTCATACGTCTAACTGTAATACACTTACCGGTTATACGACTAATTGTTATAAGCTTAACTGTTATATGATTAACTGTTATACGTCTGACTGTTATACGAATAACTGTTATTCGCTTAATTGTTATACGACTTATTGTTATACGTCTAACTGTTATACGCCTAACTTTTATATGCTTAACTTTTATACGACTAACTGTTATACGATCAACTGTTATACGCTTAACTGTTATACGACTAACTGTTAAATGCTTAACTATGTATTATGCGCTGAACTGTTATATGCCTAACTGTTTCCGCGATCTTCCAGTCGCGAGTACATCTACACCCATAATATATATAAATCTTTTATCAATATATATATATATATATATATATATATATATATATAAACGTATATGTATATAAGTATGTATGTGTGTTTGTGTGTATGTGTGTTTGTCGTCTTATATATACTTTGATTTTGTTTTCGATTATCAGCGTTCTATCTGTGTTGATTACCAAACAATTGTTCACATTGCGCTTAGAGCGGCGCTCTGCTAACTGTTATACCAGCCAGTATGTACATTTCTTTTGTGTTCTTTAACCATTGTACCTATCCATCCACAGCAATCAATCTATAACTAATATAACTAATACCACATATACCTACATATATGTATATGTGTAACAATTGTGTTATGTACTATAATTATATAAAACATTTATATATCTGCGTAATATTGCATTAAGAGTTTAATCATGTTGCAATTGTATAACAATTGAATCTATATATATATGTATGTATGTATGTAAATCAGTGAACTATTTATTATTTTTATATGATTTTCTGTTATACCCGAAGTTAAATGTAAGAGAAGGAGCTTCTTCTTATTGTTTAGTTTGTTCTCATTTCAATTTTCGTTGATATACATACATATTCCAGTCAAGTACCCAACTATCTAACCATATACGTTTATATATTCTTGTATGTATGTACATGTGTATTATTATTATATATAAACGTTGCCGCTGTAACGCTTTAGCTTTGTATATTATGTATTCCTACATATGTCCATACTGTTATACTGTATAAGATCAACTCTAGTATATAGTTATATAGCATACAGTCGCCTAGCGTAGCACCAGTTATAGACTGTAATCTAGGTTATTATAGTTAAGCCAGTACGTATAAGAGTTGTATTATCTGTATATCTATATCTAGTACTAAGCCGATACGACGTACTACTTGCTAAACCATTAAACACTTTCGTTTGCATACCCATCAGTATGTAAATAGATGCGTATGTAAGTAGTTTGGTTCAGAAGCCATCGGAAACTCAATTAAGTAGCGCCCTTAGTCTACCCTAGAATCTCGTATACCCGTATTCCCGTACTCCCATACCCGATATTTAATCTTAGCGTAAACTGTAGCCTTTGCCTCTCGACTCTATCTGCCATTTCGAATCACATGAAAGGACCTATACCAGAACCCCGAACAATCTCCAAGACCTAGAACCCTAGCGGCACCAAAGATATTATAATTATATATATATTTGTTTTAACGGATATATATGTGTATATTACATGTTTCTTGTATACTACTATATATATTAGGCGCATAAGCACCACCACTGTACAAAGACTCGAAGAGCAAAAACCTTCCAGACTTCGACTCGAAAAGTCGCCTAGTGTAAAAAAGTCAAATGCAAATAAGCAACCCCAGAGATGTTTATATATTCGTTGAACTGTAGGTGATACGAATCGTTTGTATATATATATATACCGTTGTCCTGTAAATAGGTAGTCGAATACAACTGCAATTGCCAACATTTGGCAGATTGCGTATACGCAGTGGTGGCAGTGTTTTACTTATATACAAGCCGCATCCGAAACTAAACCAAACAACAGCCTGGCTCTGGGCTCTATATATATTGCATATATATATATACGATCCAATTGCGTGCGATGCACGCCCACACAGCTCCATTCGAGGCCCGGCCAGGCTAGCGAACATATCAAGAACTTTTGTACCTACCAACCAGCCAATGAAATCCCCGAACCAATCGAGTCCGGCAGCAAAGTTTGAGCAAAAATGTGTCAATATAAAGACAAAAGCCAAAGAACAATAATAGCCCCATCAAATGAATGAAAAACCTAGTGCGAACGCTGCACGGCGGCACAATGGACCCACAGGCAATGCAAGCGTCACAGTTTTCTCACACACACACGCACATGGACACTCACACGGACACACGTACAAACGGACATTGACACACACAGAAACAATATGAAAATATATTGGGCCTTGTATATAGGGGCAGCACCTAGTATTCGAATACAATGAACACTCTAACAGTACTCGTAATCGTAACTGTAATTGTAACTGTAACTGTAACACTAGTTGACAAAGTCGATAAGAAAATTGAATCATTTGGTCCATGCGCCTCCGTCATTTGGCATTTGCATGCCGCCCTCGTCCATTGTGAAGCTTTGTGCAGCTGTCAAGGGTGCAAAAAGAAAAAGTTTTCTTCTTTTTTTATGAAATTCTTCAACCCCTCATTGAGCCAATATACGCGCAACAATTAGTTAGTATACAAAAATACCAAAAATACCCAAATCATCTCAGAGATATCTCCAATATACAGACAGGCTCTCGATCATCCCTCAACCTTCAGTTACTACCCTAACTCAGGCCTATCTCACAATTGTGCCAAGCTCCTATATATTGTTTAGGATAAGGTTTGTCCCCCTTGCTACTTAGACTACTTATCAGCCCTCTCTTATTCTCTTATGCCTAAGCATTTGTGCTTTCTGCTCCTATTATAAACAGACAGTCTCTCGATACCATCCACTTGAGTAATTCAAAAGATATTAATTACCCCAAGCAACTTTTCATTTGCCTTATACAGACAGTCTTTCGAACTCTTATAACTATTATAACCTCACTTATAAGCAGACAGTCTTTCTATGTCTTTATCTCTTATAACTTCTCTTCAGCTTTCCGATCTCCTCTTCTCTTCTAATTGTTATACAACTACCCCGAAGCAACTCTTCAGTTTATTCAGACAATCTTTCAGTCTCTCCTATTCTTACTACTCTTATACTTGATCTTATACCCACCCCGAACTGTTATACAACTACCCCGAAAACACTGTTCATTTCAGACAATCTTTCGATCTCTTCTATTCTTACAACTCTTATACTTGATCTATACCCACCCGCTTTCAGACAGACTCCCGATCTCTGCTACTTTGACAGCTCATCGAACAGCCCATTGTTCTACTACTACTGCTCAATTCAGTCAGCAACCGTCCCAGATCAACCAATCCAGTGCTATGAGTGTTGTAATCCCCAGTTGTGTTGTTGTCGAATGCTCCAATAACCCTCGAGCAATACTTGTACTTGTCCAATCGTAGCGTATTCTTGAACCACAACTATCAATGTTACATGCATAACGAGTATATTATAAGTATGTGCAACTACAACTTCCAGCAATAGACCTATCTATATAAATATATGTATGTGTTTGTGTATGTGTTAACACGTTCCATGTATGTCTGTGATCAATCGAATTAGCTATACTCCAATAAACATTTATCTACCTAGTTGACTAAATACTTACATGTGTTGTATGTGTTTCGCAAGTACTACAAACATATATACCTTAAATACCAACTTATTATTATTATATATATTCTATATCATAAACAAAATACTAGGCTACCATATAAGTAATGTCGATTTAAGTGCTAGCTACCCAAGCTAAATGCGAAAGGCAATTGAGTTCCGTTCAGGTTCGTTTGCGTAGGGCTTGCCCGACTGGGGCAGGCAGCAGGCACCAGGCAGCAGTTGACATTAAATATATATATATGCTTATAATTCAGTTATGTATGTATTTGAAGAAACAAGAACAAGTACGACAGGACAAACACAAACCCAACTTAACCCGATACAAAAACAACGAAAACGAAAACGAAAAAATTAAAGGAAATTCGAAACCCAAATTATCAAACACTTTTATATTAATCGTAACTATTTTAAATAAATTTGTTAAACTTGGCACTATTCGAACTATATCGAAACTAGGTATCGCTTATCAACTTCGTTGCTTCACTTGTTGGAGCTGGTGGTATTCAAGCCTTCAAGACTATGCGAACGTTAAGAGCACTGAGACCACTACGTGCCATGTCCCGTATGCAGGGCATGCGGGTACGTACTTTCATACATTAAACCAATTACGTAAAAATACAAAACAGAAAATCAAAAAAAAAAAAAAAAAAATACCAAATACAACAACCAGAATACAAAAACAGCAAAAAACTTCTCAATACTACATATTCCAATACTCATTCATTCAGTATCAAATTATCAACTTCAATCAAAATTCCACAGCGATTTTCATTATATTCAAAATCCAAAAACAGAAACAAAAACAAAATGGCTGCCTGTGCAGCTGTGAACACTCTCTTATACGCGCGCTGATATTAAATACTCTTATACACTCACTCATGCCACAACAACTAGCCAGCCACACACACACACACACACACACACACACACACACAAACACACAAATATCTCTATCTATTAATTAGTTAAATATTTAATCATAAAATGTATTTAGTCGAATTATTAGCAAACAGTTAAATACCAAAAAAAAGTACTAAATTTAAAAAAAATACCTATCGACGTGCAGCAGATCAATAAATTTTTTGTTATTTTTCCTAGACTATTTCGTAACGTTAAACAATTCTAGATTGCATCCATAATTTGTCAACTGATTAGCTCAATTTATTTATATACTCAAACTCTTGTTATTATCGAACACCCGTTTTTATATATACATTATATATACATATATCTTATGTTCTTAAGTACCGTTAATTGTAGTCAATATACGTTTATCTTTTATTTGTAAAAACTCTATTGGAAATTGCCTAATTAAACTAATTAAATCTTTAGCTCACACACCACCCACAAATTGTGCTTCAGCATCTCTCTCTGTCTCTCTCTCTCTCTCTCTCTCTCTCTCTCTCTCTCTCTCTGTCTGCCTCTCTCCCTCTCTGCCTTTTTCTCTCTCTGCCTCTATCTATCTTTATCTATCGCTCATTTGTACTTGCGTAGCTCGTTCTTCAAAAGTTTACCTGCATTCTGTCCTCTGGTAAAGCCTAGAGTCTATAAGAGCTAGCGCTCAGCTATGTCTATCTAAAACTGCTAAACATGCATATGCATACGTGTGTAAATATGTATGTAAGCATAAGAATTAATAATTGTCAACGAAAGAAACGGGAAACTATTCGGAACCAAGACAAATGCTGAATACTGAGCACTTTCCATCGACTCTCTCATCACGCATTGCCCAAGCCCATGTTTAGTTAAGTTAATATATTTATATATATCTTTATATATTATACGATTACGAGCACCAAATGTAAATCTCTTTTGTAGCTTAGAGTTTAGTGCACCCTTATGAATTCTCTGCCGCATTGCTGAGTGCCCCCCGCTTTCATGATCTATGTAAATGCTGTGTTGTCTAGTGTTATGCCAGTCACTTGTGCTTCTGCTGCTGCTGCTATTATATACATAACAAACATATAAATAATGTGAGAACTAATTGACTGATAAATCAGCTCAACGCTTGCTGCATGCTCCAACTGAAGTAGTTCTAACCACAACGAAACAGAAACATCACAACACGCATCACCAACAACGCCTACATCAGCATCAGCATCATCATCATCATCATCATAGCATACTCAGCAGACATCACGATATCATCTCACACACACACACACAACTGATCTATAAATAGCGTAACTGTACTTTATCATGCTTACTACACAAACTAACTAAACCAACTCTAACTTACTTATAACTATAAATTGCTAACTTTTATTGCCAAATTGACTAAATATCTCTCTCTGCATTTATTGTATTATATTCTATATACTCCCCCACAACCAAACAAACCAAACAAAAATAATGAAAAACATAAATAAAACCACCATAATTCACCAACACCAAAAAAAAAAAAAAACTGCTCCTGATATCCACAACTATCCACATCAACCAAAAACCTTCCCAACATCGAACATCGAAAACGACGACCCGCAAAAATAAAACTAAAAAAAAAAATAATAATAAAAAATATAAAAAATTCGCATAATTAAAAAACAACTCAAAAATAACGAAAAAAAAACAAAACCAAATATGATATCGTAACAAAATTATCATGAAACCAGGTCGTCGTTAATGCGCTGGTACAAGCTATACCGTCCATCTTCAATGTGCTATTGGTGTGTCTAATATTTTGGCTAATTTTTGCCATAATGGGTGTACAGCTTTTTGCTGGAAAATATTTTAAGGTACGTTCCAATGTTTTTACCAGAACCAAACAAACCAAAAATTCTAAATACCAAATACAAAATAACCAAAAAGCAAATGAAAATATACAAAGCGACGGTCCAAAACTGGTGCAAGGCCTCTCAATGCAGAGCGTGTGCCACTTTTCGACCCGAAATCCAAGCAGCATTTAATTAGCAAGAAAATTCAACAATACAAATTCAAGAAATCACACGATTCTCAATCCGAATTCAAATGGTCTTCAGACTTGACTGTGAAATGCGTATCTTTGCATCTATTTTTCGTAAATAGTTGATCGAAATCGAACTCGAACTCGAAATCCAAATCGAAATCGAAATCGAGAAACAATATTAATACTCGAAATACTCGTACTTATCTAGTTAACTCGCTTGTACACTCGTTCGTACTTATCACTCTTCTTCTGCCTTTATTTTTTGTTGTCGATTAAGTACGAGTATAAGAGAGAGAATGTATTTGTACTTGTGTAGGCATTCAGTTGTAAATATGCTGCTGTACATACTCCGGTGTAATACTTACTTACCCAACTATCAATATATATACATACATATACTACTATATGTATTTTGTACTCTGTACTATATAGTCTGTACTCTGTACTATGTACCAAGTACTGTGTACCATGAACTACTATGTCCTCTGTACTACGTACCTTGTACCGTGCACTCTGTACCTTGTTCTCTGTACCTTGAACTTTGTACCTTGTACTATGTACCTTGTACTCTGTACCTTGTACTTTGTACCTTGTACTCTGTACCTTGTACTTTGTACCTCGTACTCTGTACCTTGTACTCTGTACCTTGTACTCTGTACCTTGTACCTTGTACTCTGTACCTTGTACTCTGTACCTTGTACTCTGTACCTTGTACCTTGTACTCTGTACCTTGTACCTTATGCTCTGTACATTGTGCCTTGTACTCTGCACTTTGTACCAAGTACTCTGTACCTTGTACATTGTACTCTGTACCTTGTACCTTATGCTCTGTACATTGTGCCTTGTACTCTGCACTTTGTACCAAGTACTCTGTACCTTGTACATTGTACTCTGTACCTTGTACCTTATGCTCTGTACATTGTGCCTTGTACTCTGCACTTTGTACCAAGTACTCTGTACCACGTACCATGAACAACTTTGTCCTATATACTAGGTACCATGTACTCTGGACCATGTAACATGTACTCTGTACTTCCGATAATATTGCCCAACTGTATCGCGTCCTAGATAGCATTCCAGTTAGGCACAGAGCATGAATAGTTGCATATCCAAATTATAAATCAAGTACTCAATACACTTAACGCTCAGTTGTATGCGACACACGACTGTTGCTGCACCAATACCAATACAAAAAAAAAAAACAACCAATTAATCATTAATTATGTTTAGTACACTCGTTTAGTACTAGAATTTAGTTTCGCCTCTTGCACAAAATACTCTCTCATAATTTAATCTCAGTTATAGCCAAGTGGCTGCAATCAAATGCTAAAACATATATATATACACCTGTATATATATATACAATGCTAATTAGCTGCTGAAACTACACTCACACACTCACACACACACACAGAGATACACTTGCAACATGCCTTTACAAGTTACTTGTAATAAATTTATTTTTAATTAGCTGTAGCTTAGCCTAAATTATGTTGAATTCCAAAACTGCTTTTACACTGCCCGAAAAGAAGCTGAGAACGTGTTTTCTTTTTTCTATACAGTGAAGCTTACCTATAGGCTCTTTCAGTTATGTAATATATATCTTTCAATTTAGTTAGAAATGAGTCAAAGTTGGTTTTCTTTTAACTAAAACAAAAACTTTTGAAATATATTTAAATATGTAACATTTTATATTCCAAATCAAGAATTTTTTGAACAGAATACAATAAACAACATATTTTATTAATATTTTATATTTTTAGTTTTTTTATAGTTTATTGAAATTTTAAATTAACCTTTTACAAGAAATTGAAGCTGAGTCGGCTTAGCCCTAGCAAGAATTGTATTTCAAGATCAAATTTTATTTTTTAAATATTTTACTTGGAACATTTTCATACGCTCCATAAATATTTAAAAAAAATACTATATTTTCAAATGTTTTGTTTAGAATATTTGATATGACAAATAACATTTTTTTAAATGTATTTAAAGAGCATTTATTTAAAAATATAATAAATAAATATTATATAGAAAATACAAATTATATTTTGTTTCCCATAATCAAATCCTACGACTTATCGTTTTTGCTTATCTGATATATTTGGAAGTTAGTTTTATTTTTGGGCTGTGTAGAAGCAGTTTAAGCTCCATTTGCCAAATGTAACTTTCGCATAACTGAAACTCATTTCTTTTAAAACAAAATCTCAAAAAAAAAAAAAAAAAAAAAAACATTTCCAATGAAAAATACAAAATGATGACAACAACGATGATGATGATGCTGCTGCTGTTGATGACGACGACGATGATGCTGATGATGATGAATGCAGTGCGAAGATTTAAATGGAACAAAGCTCAGCCACGAGATAATACCAAATCGCAACGCATGCGAGAGCGAGAACTACACGTGGGTGAATTCAGCAATGAATTTCGATCATGTAGGTAACGCGTATCTGTGCCTTTTCCAAGTGGCGACCTTTAAAGGCTGGATACAAATAATGAACGATGCAATCGATTCACGAGAGGTAATGTTCTTCAGTTCTTTTCCCTTCCTCTTATTTTACTTGCCTACATATATACATATATACACTAGATATATATCTATCTATATATATATATCTATCCATTTGGTTATGCGCTTTAAAAAGATGAGCTAAACGCAATCCTATACAAAAATATAATAATACTCTCTCTCTATATTTATACATACGAATCTATAAGTATTTAAAGTAATTTTCAATTAATCAACATTTCTATCTATATATTTTTTTCTTCTTTTTTATATGAACTACAACTACAACAACAACAACAACACAATACAACATAACAACTAACTACAACTACTCTGGCCACCCACAACAACAACAACAAACTACACAACAACAACAACAACACTGCCGTATAACACTAAAAATGATCCATTCACAATAACCGCAAAAAAACTTCAACCGATGACAAAATTGCAAAATACAAAAAAAATTCAAAATGCAAAATCAAAATCAAAATCTCTATATCTATATCGCTATCGATATCGATAACCAGGTGGACAAGCAGCCGATTCGTGAAACGAACATCTACATGTATTTATATTTCGTGTTCTTCATCATATTTGGATCATTTTTCACACTCAATCTGTTCATTGGTGTTATCATTGATAATTTTAATGAGCAAAAGAAAAAAGCAGGTGGATCATTAGAAATGTTCATGACAGAAGATCAGAAAAAGTACTATAATGCTATGAAAAAGATGGGCTCTAAAAAACCATTAAAAGCCATTCCAAGACCAAGGGTAAGACAACAAAAAAAAAAATACCAAAAACAAACCAAAAAAATATCAAATAAATACTTCATAAAAAACAAAGCCAACTAATCAAAAAAAATCAAGAAAACAAAACTAATTAACATTAAAAAAAAACAATAACAGAAAAAAATCACAAAAATAACTTATCTGAATTATCGCAAGGAAAAACCTTAAAGAAAATAATGAAAAAATATTTAACTTTTGCAGTGCGAGCTCAACGATCAGACTTTCCATTTCCAACTCTATTTTTGACAAAAACTTTTCGAATTGGACGCACATCCAGTTCAAAATGCTCGGCTCAAATGCTGCACATAAAATGAATATTAAATGATATATCAAATATTTCCACATATATATATATAAATATATATATCTGAAATGAAAACATCAATAATCAAATAAATCAAAAAACGAAAGAAGAAGAATAGTTCGCGATCGCGTCATCTGTGCCAATCGTACTCAATTTGTATATATATATATTATTTTCCTCTATATATATACACACATATATATATATATTTTATGTATATATATATATATATATATACTTTTTTCTATGCGTTAACGAAAACTGAATACAATTATAACAATATTATAAACAAATACCGAACTGGACCGTAACGAACTGACGCCGACGCGACGAATACCCTTGCAAATCTGTTAACACAACTATTCAGCAATATATATCCAATCTCAAATCTCAAATCTCAAATTGATAAAGGCCCTGTTCTCTAGCAATATTTTGTTCAAGTTGAATAAATGGATCTTAAAACAAGCGCAAAGTCGAGTCGCTGGAATAGCTGCCGTAGTGTGTGGCATGCACAACCTGTAGAAGCCACAAGTCACATACACACATATGTGCATACACATGCATATGACTCCTCAGAGTGTGTGTGTGTGTGTGTGTGCAGCTGAAGCAGCTTGTGCATCGATCGATATTGCTGAGAGCACGCTACCGTTGCCATTGAGCGAACTCCTTAAAGTATATACTATGTTCTCGACATACTACTGTTTGTTTCTTAATAATAATACTTAATACTTCATTTCGATAACAATATTTAAGTATTGTGTCCGTTTGGTTGTCTGTACTTAAACATTTTTATGTCTGCCATTTGTAACCTAGACAAACATGAAATTTATGCCAAAATTCAAAAAACAATTCCAAAATTCTATGTATAAAAATGAATAAAAAAAAAAAACAAAAAAACAAAATCAATCTATTTATGTATATATGCTCTCTCTCTATTTCTCTTTATATATTTATAAATATATATTTCTCAATACACTCTCTCTCTCTTTATAAAGGCAATCTAAATGCATGTTTCCTCTACTCTCTTTTTTTGACTAAATATCAATTAAGTGGCACGTGAATCTGAGTCATGTTTTGGGCATGTTGTGTAGCGTTAGAAGACACAAATGAAATTATGTTAGACACAGCTAAGAGGCATGTTCCGATCAGCGATCAACGATCCAAAATTCAAGACTTAACGTCCCCCACCCCGGCCCAACGTACATACATCAAACTATCAGACCACGACAGTAGCAGCACGTTTTATACTAAATATACTCCAAACTGTACTCGAAACACCAAAAAGAACATACTTAATAATCAATTAATCAACTAATCAATTAATCAACTAATCAACTAATCAACTAATCAATTAATCAACTCAAATTATCAATAATCGATAATCAATTGTGAATGCTGTCTGTCCTTAAGATGTAGTGTGAATGACAATGGCTGCTCTCATATTAAGTAACAATTGCTGAATGATAATCAAAGCGCACCGACTCACTGTTACACTCTAACTTTAATCTGTTGCTCTATGTATTAATATGTTCGCACACACACGCAGGCACACCCGCTCGTGTGCGTGTGTGTGTGTGTTCCACGCATACTCTACTGTACATACAGGTGGGCGCGCGCTGATCATGGAAAAAAGATTGCTATTGGCACAGATCTACAACGCTAAATGCAGTTAGGCAACGATAAACGATATATCAAATCTAATCTATAACATATAACTAATACTAATACTAATACTAATACCAATACCAATACTAAAGCTAATACAAAGAAAAGCTAATCATACATTAAATACCAACTAAGTGTGGAGTCGGAGGACTCCGTATTAACTAGTTACATAAGTAGAGCCTATGTCCATGTGCATACATGGTGTTATTACATACATACGTATGTGTGTATGTATGTGTTAGTGTGTATGTGTACACAGCCATATACCTACACACAAGTAATTGCGATCGTGCTTAACTCAAATGTACTTATACCAAACTCTTCTATTTTCTTTTTTTCTTATCTCTCTTCTCTCTACTTTGGGTATCCACGACGTCATCCCAAAAAAAAAATACGAAAAAAAAACAAAAATAATTTATTTATTTTAATTTGATTTTCGATTTTTTTGATTTCGATTTTTGATTCCTCTCTCATTTACAGTGGCGTCCACAAGCAATAGTCTTTGAAATAGTAACCGATAAGAAATTCGACATAATCATTATGTTATTCATTGGTCTAAACATGTTCACCATGACACTCGATCGTTACGATGCGTCGGACACGTACAACGCGGTCCTTGACTATCTCAATGCGATATTCGTAGTTATTTTCAGTTCCGAATGTCTATTAAAAATATTCGCTTTACGATATCACTATTTTATTGAGCCATGGAATTTATTTGATGTAGTAGTTGTCATTTTATCCATCTTAGGTAAGTAAAAATGCCAAAAACATACCAATTTTCTTCTTACAAATACCAACAAAATACCAAAAATGCCAAAAAGCTTAAACAACTAGGCGAAAAAAACCAAAAAAAAAAACCAAACAAAAAATGATTCCAATCTCCAAACCAAAATGTACGAATATCCCCCCAACTCCACATAACCGTACGCTCTTGCTGTATGTGTGTATGTCTCTCTCTCTTTCTCTCTCTCTCTCTCTCTTACCATCTCTGTCTCTCTCTCTCTCTGTATTATTTTGTAACACAGAACGCTCCTTATTCCTCTATCTATATATAAAACATAAACTTTCTAATAATTGTTACTAACTTTGCTGTCGTATTTAAACGTAAAATGCAATTTCCCAACAAATATTCGTTTCAATGTTGATTCGTAATTCGTTATCGTAATTATTATTGTTGTTGTTCTGTTTCCAAGCAAAAACCGAAAACAAAAAAAGTACAAATTTACTAAAAACCAAAATCGTAATCTAATTTATGTGTTGTTGCTCGTTCACATAACCATTTGAGCTCTTTGGCAATTCCTACATGGACCAGACCTGTATACAGTCATGGCAAAAATAATCAGTCCATGTAGATTGGCAAATGTGCTAAATATTGTGTGAAACAAACTAAAGTCGTTGTGCTTAACGTATTCCAAATGATTTGTTAGCTTGTTTTTGTTTTAGTTTAAAGTTGACTTTGCTTTGAGTATAACAGTTAATAGTTGTTGTACCACTGCTTTTAACTGTTATACTAAGGCAAAGTATGTTCCAAATGATTTATTAGCTTGTTTTTTAGTTCGAAGTTGACTTTGCATTGAGTATAACAGTTAATAGCTGTTATACAAATGCTTTAAACTGTTATACCAAGGCAAAGTATGTTCTATATGATTTTTAAGCTTGTTTTATTTCGTTTGATGTTGACTTTGCTTTGAGTATAACAGTAAATAGTTGTTATACAATTGCTCTTAACTGTTATACCTTGGAAAATTATATTAAAAATTATTTGTTAGCTTGTTTTTGTTAGCTTAAAGTTAACTTTGCTAAGAGAGTATAACAGTTAGCAGTTGTTATACCACTGCCTTGAACTGTTATACCAAGGCAAATCCCCATTGCTTTCCGTTCGCCCTTTATAAATGTTGTTGGTTTGTTAAAAATTACATAGTTGATATATTTGTTGTATTTATTTATTCGAAATTTAAATGTGTAAAGATTAAATTGTTGAACTGATTCATGTATTGGTGTCCATATTTGTAATAATAAATTGTTGTTGTAACTGTCGTTAAAAATATATATTGAAATAATTCTATGATATTGCGAGTATTAACAATTACATTACAATTATTGTTTAATCTATTATAATATTACTTAAATCTTTTATTTTACAACTTTTTACTGCCAGCCTCGAGCTCGATCGACTCGATCGACTCGATCGTTTTTATTGCTACAGCTTAACAATCGCGCATACGTAAGCACACACAATCGAAAGCGAAAAGAACAAAATATGACAACAGCCCGGGCCAAGAAATTGGGAATACCTCAAAATGTGTATATTCAATCAAAGCCCCAAAGCCTCCCCCAGTTTTTGTTTACTTTTACTACTTCTTCTACTTCAACTTCTTTTCAATAAATTTTGGTTCGTTTTTGGATAAGCAACTAGGTAGATAACCCATATGGCTATGTGTGTCTGGACCAGACATCCAACAAATAAACTGTACAAAAGATGGCTTAAAATATGCTTTACTACATTAATATCTGCAACAGAGAGCTTCCATTTTATACTACTCCATGTACATAAAAGGGATGCTGTTATCATTTCTGCTGCTGCCTGCCCGTTGAAACTGACTAACGACAAATTCCCAGCCCGTGCGCTAGCCCCGTTTCTCAGCTGCTGACAAAACCCCCGTCCCCCTTTCCCCGAAGTCAGACTCAGACAGGCGATGCCCTGCCAATTACCCTGCATTTAAATATATATAAATCTGTTTTACTTTTCCTTTGATTATGATTTCGTATTCGAAAAAAGAAGAAGAAGACGTCGAAACTCGCTTCGATCTACTCCTAAGTAACCCGGCCGAAGTAAGCAGCCAGCAGGGCTAAGGCTGTTTTTTCCTTTTCTGTATTCATGCTTTGCTTCTTTATGTGACACACGCGCCAAATGTTTTCCAAGCGCACTTTCAATAAGTATTTTAAAACCTGTTTCAATATCAATTTTAATGCCAAACTCTAAAGCAAATGCTTGAAATTTTTTCAAACGCCTTAAAGTATGCTTCATTCTTTGGCTTCGATTGTTCGACCCCGAGTGATATCCTCATAGACGAATATATTAATACACGCTTTAAAAAGACCAAAACAAAACAAAACAAATTTACCAAAAGAAAAAAACTTAAAAAAACTACGCTTTGTAAATGCAAAATGAAAAAAAAAAATCTTTTGATAAAAAAAACGTAACAAATAAGCGAATAGCAAATAACAGCGACTTATCTAAATAAATAATAAACAAAAAATGCTAATCTATATCTACACACACACACACACACACACTCAAAATGGCTTGCACAAAACGCAAAAAAAAAGAAAGAAAAACGCAAATGAAAAGCTATTGATGAATAGAACACGATAAGATTCAATCAGAGTTAGGTGTCAACAGGCATTCCACAACTCTCAACCGATCTGTGCGATTGTCGGTTGCATAACTCTGTCAGCTACTGCCCGGTATAGAAATTTTGACCATTGTCAAACTCCATTCGCCGGCCAGCCAACGCATTGGCCGTGCGCACTGTTTAGCACACATGCGCGTACGACTGCTGCCTTGGCCCCAGCTCCTGGCCGACTCCCAATTTATAGTGTGTAGCATAACTGGTTGGATAACGTGACCCGTTTATGATTTAACTCCGCCTTTTATATGTTATGCGTATTGGCATTCAAGTCGAAAACGTACCCAGCTCGATACGAGCAAATACCGTGGCACTAGCCTGAATCTTCTTAATGGTTTTGGTCCAATCTGCAATGGAGATTATGTACTTTACTATGAACGTAGTAAAACGCATACTATATATTTAGCTAGATCTATATACCTGGTCAACCCGAAGACACCTCAGCAACTCCCGCATCGGGCCAAAGTTGGCAAAAAAAATAATATATATAGACGAAAATCTCATTAGTCTTAACTAGTTTTAGTGCTTATGATTTGACTTAATATGTGTACATATAAACAATATATATTTTTCTATTATTTTTTCTGGTTTTTCACGTTCCCTCCACTCTCTCGCTCTCTATCTGTCTTTCGCTCTCCCGCTCTCTCTTTCGTGAATTCGCTCCCGTTTATTGTTTTTTGTTAATTAGCCTGGCATTTGGCATAACGCATAGGCATTCAAAACTACTCGCTATGCTCTTCTTCTTATTTGACTCCATTTTACTATTTCAACCAATCGCAACAGTTCGTTTGTTCAGCCAGCTTTCAGTTGAGTTGTGTTTAGTGACTGCCCACTGCCCAGCTATCAGTTGTGTGTAGTGCTCCCATTTCCCTCTCGCTCACGCTAGTGCGCATTTCGTATCAACTAGAGAATGAGATGCCAATGAACACATTGTTTCAAAATTTCAATGCAGCTGTGCTGCTCTCGCTCCCTCTCCCTACTTTCTTGCTCTCTCATTCTCGCTCGCCTTCCGCTCTGCCCTAAAGCAAGCGCCATTGGGCGGCAAACGAACTTTTTGCTGATATTTGGCACTCTTAAAATATGCTTCGGATTATCGCTAAAAGTTAATGACGCTCACACATACCACTTACTATATATGTATATGCATACATAAAACTAAATATATGCATATATAAAGCCCGAACCAAATAATGAACAAAGTTAAACAAGAAAAAAACCAACAACAACTCAAAGATCTTATGTCAACGGTATGAAGACATCTCTAAAGACATGCGCCACGAGATGATTTTCGATGCCAACGCCCAACGCCCAACGCCCAACGCCCAACGCCTTCGCCTACGCCCTCGCCTACACCTGCGCATACGCCTGCTGCTGCTTTCAACGCCTCTGCGCTAGCAAAAAAAAAAAAAATACTAAAAAATATTTTTTAAAAAATACTAAAAAATGGATATCCTCTACTAAGTGTTGCTGCTTACTGTTTGCTGTTCAAGTTACAGTTAAAACTTACTTTTACAACTTTCTTTTCGTTTCGTTTCGTTTTTTCTCTCTCTCTCTCTCTTTTGTTTTACTCAACATACTCATGTCTACTATGTATGTATGTATGTAAGTTGTATGTCACTGCTGTATACCCGTACCTAAGAATACGTATATATAAATATCTGTGTGTATCCTATGTTCTTCGTGTTTTCCTTTTCATTTCTGTTTCGTAACGTAACGGTAACTTCTACTAACCCAGATATTGTATATATATATATATATCTTATGATTGTGTTCAAATGAAATGATTTGCACTACGCTTGGCACTATGAAAGTGAATACACTATGCATAGAGATCGTCCAGATATTGATCTAAGATATCTTTATGTATAGTCTATGGAACCTTATATGCTAAATGCTTGCTTCAAGTTTCGATTAATTTGCAAATAGTTAACAAAAAGATTTCTATTCTCTCGCGCTCTCACTTTCGCGAACTCCAAGAGCAGTTCTAACCTCACTCTTTTATGGCAGCGTTGCCATATCTTGTAAAGACTCTAGATTTCTGACTAGCTCAAAGAGTTTCCTCAACTGATTTGCAGCCTAATGCGAAGCTAAATGATCATTTCATCAGACAATTGTACATACTATATCTATGTCTATGTCTATATCTATATCTATATCTATATCTATATGTATTTGTATCTGTATTTGTATTTGTATTTGTATTTGTATATGATTTACTTATTTGTTGTTTGTGTAAGAGTCTTGTGTAAATCAAGCGAACAACTGCGTCCGTGTAATATTCCTAACGCTTTCAATATTTCAGCTATGTAAATTGTTAATATTCTGCTGCCCCGCCCCCCGACCCGCCCCTTCATTTAATTTGTGTTTCTTTTTTTAGTGTCTTGCTTGTGCAATTCTGATTGCGCCGCGCCCCTGAGCCTCCAACACACACAAAGCCCAACGCCCAACGCCCAACGCCCAACCACCCCGACCCGATCACCCCACCGTCCCCGTCCCCGTCCCCGCCGCCACCTCCGCCTGAATCCCCATTCTGAAACGAGCCCTACTCTAGTAACTGACTGCCATCAATAATTCTGAACACTCAATTTCTCAATCGACGCTCGCGCTCCGCAGGTCTTGTACTTAGCGATATTATCGAGAAATACTTCGTGTCGCCCACGCTGCTGCGTGTGGTGCGCGTGGCGAAAGTGGGCCGAGTCCTCCGTCTGGTCAAGGGCGCCAAGGGCATACGAACTCTGCTGTTCGCGCTGGCGATGTCGCTGCCGGCGCTGTTCAACATCTGCCTGCTGCTCTTCCTGGTGATGTTCATCTTTGCGATCTTCGGCATGTCGTTCTTCATGCACGTGAAGGAGAAGAGCGGCATCAACGATGTCTACAACTTCAAGACGTTTGGCCAGAGCATGATATTGCTGTTTCAGGTAAGCGTTTCTGCCACAATTCCGTTAACGGTTTATGTTGTCTATTGTTGTTGTCGTTGGGTGATGTTGCCACGCCCCCACACTAACACACAACCACCAACCACCACCACCAACCACCCAGCATAACCGCCCAGTGCAATGCGAGCGGTCTGGCAGGTCTGGCACCTGGCGTCGCACAGCCTTTGGCAACGCGCAGACAGACGAGCGATCTATCGATCTATCGATCCATCGATCTATCGATTGCGTTCCTTTCGACCTATGTTGCCACTTGCCGTGCGCGCCATTTTGTTTTAGTGGCAACATCACAATGTTGATTCAAGCTGCGGTAGTTGTTGGTAAAAGCTAAATTAGAGCGAGTTTTTTTCTCATTCACAATTTATTCACGTGACTTTTTCGTTCTCTCCCTCTGTCTCTCTCTCACCCTCACCTTCTGCCTCTCCCTCTCTTCAGTTTGGGCTTTCAGCAACTTCTTGAACAGCTGCTTGAGCTCATTTGAAGTTCCATTTTCCATTTTTATTTAGCCCTTTGGTTCTTCCCATTACATAAACTTATTCATTAAACTAATATTAAAAAAAAAAACAAATCTAATTCAGCTCTATCAACAAATACCAAATGAAATTTTGGAATTTCCTCATGACACAATGCAAAAAAAAAACAAAACTTTCGCGCGTTTTTCAACGCCACAAGAAATACAAAAACTACGCTACGCTCTCTTCCTCTCTCTCTGTCTATCACTTACACACACTGTCTCTCTTCCCCCCTCTATCTCTCTCTCTCTCTCTCTCTCTGTCCTTAACTGTTTACAACTCTTTGAGCTTTCGATTTGCTCTGTTCACAAAAAAATTCAAACAAACGAACAAAGCTGCCGCTTGCATTTACCGTTACATTGTTTGGCCATCAAACCGTAATGCGACTCAACTGGCCGCCACACACACACGCACACTCACTCTCTCTCTCTCTCTCTCACACACACACACAGTGTCCAGTGTGAATACATAAGCTCCTATGTATACCTGTCTATGTCTATGTATACGTGTGGCCCAAATCAATTGGCCAACTGCAAGCCAGCTATTCAGTTAAGCGCATTCGAGCCAACCTCAACCACAACCACTACCATTACTTATAACTACTACAACAACAACAACAACTACTACTAACTACAACTACTACAACTACCATATGCCCAACATACCTAACAACTACTTAGTTTTGCTTAACCAAGTGCTCCATTAACCTAACGTTTGACTAATGACTCTTCTTGTTATTGTATCTTCTGTCTTAAACTTTTCTTTCACTGCCCACACACACACACACACACATGAAACACACACGTACGACACGTAACTACAATTTTGACACGATCTACGATCGACCCACTACAACAAACACACTGAACGATCAACGAATACAAACAAAAATACCAAAAAATACCAAAAAAATACCAAAATAAAAACACCATCCAACCGCTCAACTCTGCCGTCCACAAATGCGTTTCGTGCCGCTTCTGAATGCAATTCAATTCAAAACGTATCGTTTATCGATGCTCGATCGATCTATCTCGATCTATCAATCTGTCGATCTGTCGATCTGTCGATCTGTCGATCTATCGATCCATCGATCCATCGATTGCCATTGCATCTTGCGCATACGCTAAACGAGCAGATGTCTACCTCAGCCGGTTGGGATGGTGTACTCGACGCCATTATCAATGAGGAAGCATGCGATCCACCCGACAACGACAAAGGCTATCCGGGCAATTGTGGTTCAGCGACCGTTGGAATAACGTTTCTCCTCTCATATCTAGTTATAAGCTTTTTGATAGTTATTAATATGTACATTGCTGTCATTCTTGAGAACTATAGTCAGGCCACCGAAGACGTGCAGGAGGGTCTAACCGACGACGACTACGATATGTACTATGAGATCTGGCAGCAGTTCGATCCGGAGGGTACACAGTATATACGCTACGATCAGCTTTCAGAGTTCTTAGACGTCCTCGAGCCGCCGCTGCAGATCCACAAGCCGAACAAGTACAAAATCATATCGATGGACATACCCATCTGTCGCGGTGATCTCATGTACTGCGTGGACATACTCGACGCCCTCACCAAAGACTTTTTCGCGCGCAAAGGCAATCCGATCGAGGAGACGGGCGAAATTGGCGAAATTGCGGCACGACCCGACACCGAAGGCTACGAGCCGGTCTCCTCCACGCTGTGGCGCCAGCGCGAGGAGTATTGCGCCCGCCTCATTCAGCACGCATGGCGCAAGCACAAAACGCGCGCCGAAAGCGGCGGCGGCGGCAGCGATCCAGAGGCCAATGGCGATGGCGATGCTGATGCCGATGGCATTGCCGATGCCAGCCATGATCCAGCTGATCCCGATGCCGCAGCCGATGCCCATGCAGATGCCGCCGACGACAATGGCGCTGATGGCACGGCTGACACTGATGATCCCGATGCGGCCGGCGCCAATGGCGGTCATGATCTAGCAGACGCTGATGTAAATAGTCCGAACGATGGCAATGGAAGCGGCAGTCCCGGTGGCCAGAGCGCCGGCAGCGGCGGCAGCGCCGGCCGCCAAACGGCCGTACTTGTTGAGAGCGATGGCTTCGTGACAAAAAACGGCCACAAGGTTGTAATACACTCGCGCTCGCCGAGCATAACATCGCGCACGGCAGATGTCTGAGCCAGGCCTCGCCCCCCCCTCCAAGACGCACGCGACTATTGAGAGCAGCGGCAGCGGCAGCTGGCGACAGCAACAACACTCTAAGTGCCAGCTGCAGCAGCTACAACAACAGCAACAGCAGCAGCAGCAGCAGCAGCAGCAACAGCAGCAACAACAGTGAGCAAACAGGTACAGCAACAACAACAGCGAAACAAGCATAATTTTCTGCTATAGATTAACAACAACAACAACAACAATGGGAAAACATACAAATTGTAATAAAGTACAACAACAGCAACAACAACAACAAACAACAACAACAACAAACAACGACAGCAGCAAGTGTCTAAAAATTTAAGTTAACTCAGTTTCAAATATGATACAAATGAAAAAGCACAACACCAACAACAAACAAACAACAACAAACAAACAACAATCATACTTAAGCTAAAGAGAAATGTTGAGCATATTAAGAAAATATTTTAAATTTGTAAGCAGGCTCGTAGTTACCTTCAAAGCACACACACACACAACATACAACATACAACATGCAACATGCAACATGCAACATGCAACAACAACAATTCACAATTGGCCTACCTGAAGAATTAAGCCTAAATGTTCTATTTATATACGAATCAAACATGAATCCATTTCCTACGAAATCGAGTACGAGTACAATCTAGCAAACAGCCAATACAACACCAACAACACCAACAACAACAACAACAACAACAAACAAACACACAATAAATGAAATAAACAAATTAATAAATAAAAAAAAACTGAATTCGATTCTTCAAATTCTAAATCTACATTCTAAAACAAATGAAGCCTTAAATATTTTAATTTGCATAAAAAATAAATTAAAATAAAAGAAAACAAAAAACAAAAAATAAATCACATAATCAAATATAGGATATATATATACAACAAATGTAAAATAACTAAAAAAATAAAGTAAACAAAAAAAAACAGTGCAAAATGAAAACTAAATAACAACAAATGCATAAACTCCACACACACACACACACACACACGCACACATATGCATACAAATAAATGAAGAAGAAGAAACTGATTCGAAAACACCAATTGCATGGATTAAATAGTATTTTGTATTGTATATTTAAAAGAAGTTTATAAAAAACATCTTGAAAACAAAAAAACCGTCTGAACTGCCATCAAAAGCAATACAAACTAAGAATTGAAGAAACACACTCACACACACACACACACGCACTCACACACACACACACAGGCACACACATACATATGTACTGGTATAAATCTACATTGGAACCATTGAGCAATGCTGTAGCGCGAGCATTCAATGTTTATGCCATGAATTTCGTGTTCTCATTCAATTTGACTAAGCGCAGCAAAATTTGCAACGGAAACATATTTAAAAGCAACAAGTTTAAAGCATACACAGACAACACACACACACACACAGTGCCAGACACAACTGTAATTCACTAAGACACACACACAGCAGTCAGATGCTCATCACTGAGCGCTTCAGCTGTGCTGCGGCAACTGTGCTTCACTAACACACACACACATACACACACACGACTATACCGTGAGACATTGTCATTGGAGTTGGGGCGCATTGAGCTAAACGAATATGGAACCAAAAATACCACACATAACTAACTAAACGAAACGGCTAAGGAAATGAAAAACGAAGCAGCAGCAGAAAGAGAACAAAAAGTAAACATTAACCTGAACATTCAACTTGGTAGAAACTTAAACAACAACAAAAACTGTGCCGCAAGTGTGAAAGACTAAAAAAACGAACAAGAAGTGGAAGAAGAAAACTGTGAAGAACTTAAAGAAAACAAACAAAGTGAACATAAAATGAATAGAAAAAGAAACAAACCTCAAACTATAAAAGAAAACGAAAAGAAAAAGAAAAAGCGAGCAAAGCACACACACAGCAAGAAAGAAGCAGCAGACAAAAGAGAAAAGCAAACAAAGTACAAACAATGTGCATATGTGTGCGTGTGTGTGTGTGTGTGTGAGTGAGTGAGTGAGTGTGTGAGTGTGTGAGTGTGAGTATGAGTAGAAAAGGAGCACAAAGAGTGTACAATAAGAGTAAAGTTTTATTTGTTGAATGATGATGTTGACGATGATGAAGATGATGGTGGTAATGATGATGATGATCATGTGCTCTGCTTTAGAGTCATTCAGCTTTAACAATACATAACTCTAGCAGCAGCAACAATAACAAAGCAGCAAGAAATTCGACGAATGCGAAAGAAGAAAACAAAAACTTAATTGAGAAGAAAAACGAAACTAAAGAGAAAAAGGAGCGAGAAAAATAATAAAAAATATCTAAAAAATTATATATATATACGAAGAAAAGAAAATATATATATATAAATTTATTAAGTCTATAAATAGCAAATACAATTAAAAAAAAAAAACAAGAAAAAAAACAAAAACAAAAGCAGATTTAAAGCTTGAAAGCAAAAGAAAAAAGAAAAAGAAAATTAAAAAAATATATATTGCCTACTTTTCAGCTGGAGTTAGCATTTCGCATTTCGCATTCGCCTACTGCGTTCTATTCCGTTTCGTTTCGTTTCGTTTCAGTTGGCTTCGTATCGCTTCGTTCAAAGCTTAGCTCTGTAATCTGTACGAAATTGCATTTTGTTGACATGTATATATATATTTATATATATATATATGTTTTGTTCAGATTTTCATTTCGATCTTTTCACTTTTTGATTAGCAAAAGCGATTTAATTATAGTTAGAACGCAACTAGCTAAGGATTAACTAAATACTAATTGACAACTAACTTGATAACTATCTATATAACAACAACCACAATGGGAGGTTCCATTGCGCACTAACACACATGCAAATTCACACACACACACACACACACACACACTTGCTTTGCTATTGCTTCAAAATTGGACTAGAAATTGAAAATGTAAATTGCATTTTTACATTAGACACACGAGTCTGTATGAAACATGCTCTCAGTCTATCGCACACACACACACTCACACACATGTGCTTTAAACACACTGCCTTGCTCTACATATATATGAAATACGAACTCTGTGTAGAAATTGTTCACATTTACAGCATACATAAGTACATATGTATGTACATCAACACCCCCCACACACACACATACACACACACGTACACATACACACACACGTACACATACACATACTCGTACACACTTGCATACCATATCGAAATTGTATAACAACAACTTTTTGAGTACCAATTTAGCAACAATTTTCAACGCAAACCGAACCAAAAGCGAAAAAAAAACATCAGCATTGAGCTCCCAATAGTCTTTTATGCTTACTGCAAGACATTTTTGCTTTATAATTTTAAGTTTTTTTATTTTTTGGTAGTTTTGATTGTCATTGGCTTAGCTTTCGGCAGCTTGGCTTCTTTTTCGAACTCGAATTGGACTTGCAACGGCGTATAACAGTTGCAGCTGCAGTCGCACTTTGTGGCTCTGGCCGAACGAATTGGAGTAACAAATCACAGCTATAATATTATATGGGGACCAGTTTAAGCGTTGCCTTTGTAAAACAAACTTTAAAAGAAAAAAAACAACAACAACAAAAAGCAAAACAACAACAGAATCAAACGCAGCCAAGTCCAAGTATTTTAACATTTATCGATTGCTTTGGTTATCGAAGTTGATTGGTTCGGAATCGACTGATTCCAGCCGCTGCTCGATCTTTCGTCGTCCACTTCGTTTCTCCCAGCTGCCAAGCGCCTTTTGATTTATACTCCTGCCACCTAACGGGGCCTTGACTTATTCCCAATTGCCGTTATTCGACTAACCAACGCTTGCCAATTGCCAATTGCCAATTTGACTAGCTTCATGACTATCAACATTTTGTTGGCTGTTTGACAAATAATACAACAACAACAAGAACAACAAAAGCAAATCCACGAGGAATATAAAATCCATTTAATAATTATTATAAAAGAGGAACGAACACATGCTACAAAAAATTAACCGAAAATGCTACTAAAAAACATAAATAACAGAAAATTAAGTTTGAAATTCCGTACAAAATGCATAAGTTTAACAAAAACAAAAAAAAAGACAATATATATATATATATCAATATGTATATATATATACTGAGTGCACTGTTATAAATGAGGGGCGGGGCGAGATTAAATAAAAAACAAAAGCGAAAAAAAAAACAAAAACTGAATAAAAACAAGAATTTTATTCCACACGAAGGCGTCTATCAAGAGCGTACGAAAAACAAAAGCAAAAACAAAAACAAACTATGAAACAATTAAAGCTTACGCGATTTAAGAACAACAAAAATGCGACTAAATACTAAAAAGTTGAACAAAATCAAATCAAATAAAATAAAAGTAATAAAAATGAAAAAAAAAAATAAAAGAAATTTGTACAATTGAAATAATTGAATCATGAATAATAAACTTAAGTACTTAATGAATACAAATAAATTAATAATCGAATAAACAACCAAAAAATATATTTCATATTTTAGCATAAATATTTTTTGTGCCGAGGTTACGTTCGAAGCAACACGCGCATCATTGCCATTAGACAGAATAAAGTTATATACACACACACATATATATACACATATATATATATACATATATATATATATATATATATATATATATATATATATATATATATATACATATATATATATACATATATACATATATATATATATATATATATATATATATATATATATATATATATATATATATATATATATATACATAAATGAATATGCCTATTTATAAACCAAATTACATATTGCATATTTTGTGCTGCTGAATGAGGTCACAACGCAACAAAACAAAATAAAAAACACAAAATAATAATAATAATATTCGAATTAACTTAGAGAGAGAGCAATAAATGTCGGACGCATTGACATTTGCATGTAAGCATGACTAACAGTTTGCGCCAGCTCTGTGCACTTGCTAACTGTGTGTGCGCGCCTGCATGACACAGGCTCACTGGCACAACACTTGGCCACAGGCAACGGCCAACTGCCGCACACTGCTGGCCCAAATTATGTGCAATTCTACAGCAAGGCAAACAAAAATACAAAAAAAAAATTCAGAAAAAACCAAAAAAAAATAAAAAAAAATATATAAAAAAAACAACAAGAACAACAAAGAAACCCAGAAACCAAGAAACTTTTTTTTAGGTACACTTAAATCAAAGCGTGGAATATTATATTAGTTAATTAAAAAATAAATGCTTTTTTGTCAAATCACTATAGAAAAATTAAATGAAGAACAACTTTAGCTTTATACTCGTACATTTACATTTGTAATATATTACATAAGTCTAGTTAATTACATAAAATACAAATAAAACAACAATATAAGAATGAAAATCAAACGAAGCATAGCAAATTAATTCAAAGGAAATAAAAAAATAATAAAAACAAAAAAAAACAGAAATGTAAAAAAAAAATAAGAAACATTTATGTGTAATGCAGCCAGTTAATATGCATAGCTAAAAACAAATAATGAAACTAAAGTCAACTAAATTAAAAGGAAAACAAAAACTGCAATTAGATATTCAATATATAAAATTTTTACATTTCTTCATCAAATTTTTTGTTGTTAAATTTGTATAATTGTTATTTAGTTTAATTGAAATATACTTTTTGTTGCACACACACACATACACACACTGACAGACACACGATTGCCAGCAGCCATTTGCCCAATTGCCAAGCTTTTTTAAGTACAGTTGAGTCAAAAACAACTAAAGCTATAAAGAAAAACCAAACCAAAACAAAACAAAACACTCAATTATGAAAGTTGCCATCCAGCGAAATATTTGCAATTTACACACACCCACACACACACACACACACTTTCATCAATACAAAAAAAAAACAGACTGAAAAAGATACTAAACAAAATGTTTAAAATTTATATGCAAAAATATATATATAAAAAAGCATAAGAAGAAGACGAAGCAGATATAAAACAAAATTGCAACAAGCGAGAATGCAACAAGCTGCTAACACATACATAGACCTACCCACACCCACACACACAGTTACCTAGCAGCAACAGCAGCAGCAGCAGCAATGGAAAGTTTATTACAAATAATAATAAAAAGAATTAATAAATAGCGCCACAAAAAAAAGAAGCTTGTATAGAAATAACAAATGGAAAAAACAAAAAACAAAAAAAATTATATATATATATATATATATAGTATATATATATGTATATGAGATAAACGAAAAACAATAAGAAAAATGTATTTATATTTATACACTGCAAGCAAAAAAGAGTAACTTAAATATATATATATATGTGTGTATATGTATACATACATACATACATGCATGTAACAAATTCTTTTCTGAACACCAAAAATAAAGAAGAAGCAGAAGAGAAGAGAGTTAGCTACAGGCACCGTTAGCATATTTTTTTTATATACAATTTAAGCAAAAAGTAAATGAAGTAAATAAATTATTAGTGAGAAACAACTGAACGTCTTTGTAAAGACTTTATATATGCCTGCCATATGCCTACATCTGCCTACAGCTGTCTGACTCTACTGGAACACACAACTTATGTTCACTCTCTCTCACTCTATCTCACACTATCTCTCTTTCTCTCTCTCTCTCTATCTATCTCTCTCTCTCTTTCGCTTGAGCAGACACACACAAAAACAAAGAGAGAGATACGCCTGCGGTTACAATACTCAATTGAAGGGCATATTAGGATAAAACGTTTTGAGAAGCGTATAGAGAGGTCGCCAGCATGCATAGCCTATGCTTAGCATGGTTCTATAGCAACAAGGAGAGAATCACAGCACATAATTGTGAAACATGCTAGGATATAATTTTTTGAGAAGCGCATAGAGAGGTCGCCAGCATGGCTCTAGAGCAACAGAGGGAGATGAGACAGCTGCCAAAGATAAAACGCTTTGAGAAGCGCATAGAAACGTCGTCAGTATGCGCATAGCCTTTGTTTAGCTTTGCTCTAGTCTAGTTCAAGCTTTCAAGCATTCATATCGAGACAGCCTTAGACCTTCCACATTTCCACAGCGCAGTTTTTGAGCAACTCTATTTGATAGCAACTTCCCCGGCTACAAATTATTAGTGGTTCAGATGACTGTACAAGCCCAACCAGAACAACAGACAACAGACAACAGACAACAACAGCAGAAATTGTTATACTGTATAATATACACATATTTTGTTATATATATAACTATATATATATACATATATATATATAAATATATATATATATATATATATATGTATTTGTGCAACAACAAAAAACAGAAGAATAACAAGAAGAAGAAGCAGAAGCAGAAGCCGAAGCAGCAGCTAAATGTATGACACCCGCCACTTTTCTACTTAACAAATCGACTGTATATATAAGATAATATGTATGAGTATATATATTTATGTAGCAGTATAACAGTTTGTATTGTGCATTTGCTTAAAGACAACGCCAACACCAACACACACACACACACAGACACACCCGACTTGTATATATAGGTCGAAGCATTTTCTAGTAGATATTTTCCTTTTGATTTGTTATTCTCATCTCGCCATTAACTTCTATTAGCAATATTATAATAAAGGCAAAACTAAGAGCTGTCATGCATCTAAATGTTTTCGCAATATCGAGAATGTTACGCGTAATTATAAAAAAAAATTTAATACAAAATACGAATTAAAACATAAAAAACAAAAAACTATTGTTATCAATTTTTTTTTAATACTCGTAACTAAAAATAGAAAAAGAAGAAGAGAATCATTAAGTTTGAGCGCCATTTTTTATAATACAACTGGAAGTATATATATATATATATATATATATATATATATATACATATATATATAATGTATATATATATGTTTACATATGTATATATATACATATATATATATATATATATCCATATATATATATATATATATATAAAAAATTAAAAAAATAAATGCAGTGCGACAACAATTTTGTATGTATTAATTTTATTAATAAAAAATACACACACACAAACACAAACACACCCACACACACACATACACACTCACAAACATAAATTGTTTTTATAAAAGTATATATATACATATATATATATATATATATATATATATATATTAGATATATTATATAAAAGAAAACAGAAAATACAAATACAACTTTAATAAATGTATTTAAAAATGCAGAAGTAAAAAAATAAATGAATAAAAACAAAAAAAATAAGATACAAAAAATGCCTGAATTAGTTTGTTACGCAAACAAAAAATTATAATTAACTAACTTCAATGTAAAACAACAAAAAATACCCAATAATTAAAAAAAACAGCAACAAACTGCACAATAACATCTTAATGTAAAAATATAAATTAATTATAAATCGCAAAGCAAAAACAAAAATTTAATATTAAACCAGAAATGCGCTAAGAAAAAAAAAGCCGAAGTGAATCATTTTTAATTTCATTATATATAAATAATTAATGCTTTTTTAGTTCTCAGCAAGTTGCATAATTTACATTAATGTATAATTTAAAAAAAAAAAAACAAAACATTTATAATTATAATACGAATCCAAACTTTAATAAAATGGGCATACAACAAATATTGTAATGTAATAAAAACAAAAACAAAAAATAAGAAACAAAACAAAAAAACGAAAAACAAAATAATATATTAAATTAAAAGCGAAATTTTTTCACACTTTAGCTTAATAAATTGTAAAAAAAAAATACAAAAAAAGAACAAAAACTGAAATAAAATGAGATTTAATTGAATTTGTTATGCAAATGAAAAAAAAAAATATACAAAATGTTTTCTAATTGACTGCAGCTTCAAAGCTCTCCAACTGTTATACAGTAGCACAGTTGCTATTTTATAGTCAATCACTATAGAAAATCTAGCTCAGTGCATGCCACACTCTTATCACTTCCCTTCCAGTCAGGCAGGGTACTTCCGTCCGTCTGCTAGAGTCAAATGTGTCGTGTTCACTCAGGCTAAGACCCTTAATATTCACAAGGCACAACCAAGGCAAAGTTGCCTCGCAGGACATCACTGCTGATGCATGACTCAAGGACGCTCAAGGACTTCCGGCTAGAGCATTGATGAGCCTCATCCGATACGACCTAGACCCAAGGACTTCAACATCCATTGCGCAGACACAGAGATCTGCAACCAGCTACGATTGAAGAGCGCACAAGACCAATCGAAAAGTCACTTGTAAGCGGATCATATATATAGTAAAACTATGTTAAATAAACACAAGCACTTAATGAAATCAATTTACTTGAATTTTTAATGGCTATAACTCGGTTACATCTTGATCAGTTCAGGTCAGATCAAAATGTTATGAGTGGCACAGTCGCTGCTCATTGCCTGGCTTATCAGGATAAAAATCCCACTCTCCTTTCCACTTGACTTTCACTCATGCTGCGCTCCTTTCCACTAGTCTCTTCGCCATTTGAATTTTTCTCCTCTTGTCTTCCACATCCTCCTGACATCCTCTCCTCCCGCACTGCTCCTGAACGTCTCAGCTGCTAGCTTTATCACCTTCTGATCTCCTAGCTTCCTGACGGTTTCTCTTTCTCCTCTCCTCCTCCTATTTTCGTCTTATTCAAAGACCAATTAAAAAGCTATATTCCATATATTGTTTATAGTTAAATATTTATTTCCGGTATTCTATGTTTATAAACTTTTTTCGCTGTCGTTTCATCGAGCTGCTTTTAAGGCGCTTCAAGGACAGGCGACGGGACAGCTCGCTGAGTGCCCAACGGATTGGCATGATATATATATAAATATATATATCTAACATATTACATATTTACAAGTGCGCTTGTATGTGTGTACGTGTGTGTGTGTGTGTTACAAAAAGGTTATACAAACATAAGTGTGGATCTGTAGTGACAAATACGAGTAGAGCGCCCGTGACTCCATTCGCTAGCCTAGTTGAATTGCACGTTTTAATATACAACTATTCAATTTGATATGAATTAAAGATTAGACACAAAAATAGTTAAACATAATGATAAAGTCAATCACACGCGGAACACACAATTCCAAATGGTTCTACAACAATCAAGTGTCGCTGAGAATATCCTTCAATATTGAGCTGGAGTTGCGGCTGGGCGCGAATTCGCTGCTGCTCATCAGGAGCGACTGCATCGGGGGCAATACCGTTATGGGGGGCGTGGCGTGCTCTATACTTGTCGTCGGCGTTGCGATGGCCGTTGCTGCCTGTGCTGCTGTTGCTGCAGCTGCAGCTGCGACATCTGCGCAGCCGTCGCCAACGGCTTCAGTTGCCTCCGCTTGCTTAGCCATGCTGAGCAGATTGGGTCGCGCCTGCGCCGTCGACTGCGGCTGGGATTCCTGTTCCAGAAACTGGACAAAGGCCTGCACCAAATTATCATTGCCTGCAGCAAGTAAATAAATAATTAGAGCCATTCCAGCTTGAACTTTAAGAACACATTTCAGATTTACCTGTGCTGGCGTTAGAGGGGCCGCCGCCGCCACCGCCGAGTATGTTGCCCAGCCAGCTGCTTTGGGGCTTGTTGAGCCCGACCTTGTCCGATTCCTGGGCATTGAAGTCGAGCAGGGACGATATCATGCGCAGCACCTGCTGCTTGTCGCCCGCATGTCCACTAACCACATAGCCGATCAGCAGGCTCTTGATGAGACTCTTGTCAATCTTGTCCGTTTGGCTGGACTCGCTGCTGTTCAGGCTCTGCTCCAGCTTCTGGTTGGCTTCCTTCAGGCTGTCCACTGTGCAAAGTATCGAAAAACAAATTCGCATTTATTATGTAACGGGACGAATCCAAACGCATTCTCGCTCTCTCTCTCTCTCTCTCTCTCTCAGATCTTGACTTATGTCTAAGGCTTACACAAAGACGCGCGCGCGTATTTTGGATTTTTGCTTAAGGCGTGGCATGCGGTTAGTGCGCACACTGCACGGCGTAGTATGACATAAGTACTGGTCGTTAGTTAAATGGCACACCAGTACCTGATGTAATACTCAACCGTACAGACGCTGATGCTGATGCGGATGCTGTTGCTGGAGATGCAGATGCAGATGCAGATGCAGATGCAGATGCGGCTGGCCGCCATTGCGACTGCGACTGCTACTGCGACTGCGACTGCGGCTTGTGGCTAAATTAAGCAGCTGCTGGGGTCTAAAGCTGGGGTCTGGTACGTCAGTCTGGACTCTACTCTAAAGGGGGCTGTGTTGCAATGCATTAGCTCAACTCAAACAACAACAACAATAATTATAATAGAAACAACAATAGCAAAAGGTCGAATCAGAAAACAAGAAATAAAGACAAGAACAACAATCGAGTACATAAATATATATTTATCTATCCATATACAAGAGAGATATATACGCATGTATGTATGTATATAGAAGAGGATATGTGGGCTATATATGCAAGCAAAACAAGAATCAGTTTAGTTTGTTTGTTTGTTTGTTTCTTTGTTACAAAATGTGGCATATGCTGCAGTCTCGAGCAATCTCCAATTGCAAAGTGAGTGCGTCAAATAGTTAAAAATCGCTCACATTTACAAATTGAGATTAATCAATGCTGCAGATAGGAGTTTGACATGGAATGCATAAATATAAATATATATATATATATATATATATATATATATATATATATATATATATATGTATATATATATATATATATATATATGTATATATGTATATAGATATATTTATATATATATATATTTATATATATATATATATATATATATATATATATATATATATATATATATATATATATATATTATATATATATTACTCTCCGATTTACGATGACGTATTATACGATTTACGATCAACTCTCTAAAAACTCAAATAAAAAAAAAACATTTAAACAATAAGGAAATATAGAATATACGCAAATCATAAATCATAAATCATAAATACAAAATTAAAACTATAAACAAATAATGGCATACATACAATATATAGTAGAGTTCACAGTTAAAGTATAATAACAATCATAATTGTAACAATAATAGTAATTTTAATAATAATAGGAACAGCAAGCAGGCAACAGCAAAATATAAATGAAACAACAAATCATAAGTTAGAACACCAAGTGGAAACTGTGCAGCAGATATATTTTCTATTATTAATTGTTTTTATTTTTATCAAGTGAAAAATAAAAACAAAATCTTTTTTTTTTTTTTTGTAAAATATTAATGAAAAAATTTAACATAATTTTTAAATATCTGCTATTTTACATTTAGCATTTAAATATTATTTTGTTTTTGTAAAGAAACATATTTTTTAATCTGCTTTATCAAAAAAAAAATTATTAAAAAAATATATTTATTTTTTATTTAAAAAAAAATGAAAAATGTTTAAATTTTTATTTTGTTTACAAAAAAAATTTAAGTATTTTAATTTTACTATTTTTTTAGATAAAAAAAGAAACATTTAATATATTTTTTTTATATATTTTACTACAAATAGAAACATTTCAAAACTATTTTTTCTTTGATTTTATATAAACAAAAAATAGTATTTTGGACTGTATATAATAAAAGAAAATATATTAAGATTACTTCAAAATTTTTTAATATATTATATTTTTTGCTTGACATTTTACTTTAAAATAGAAAAATTAAAACTTTTGGAATTTTTTTACTGTTAAAAAAAATTACTTTTTCTAATTTAATTTTTTTACTATTTTTTCTTATTTTTTTTTTTAAATTTTTTTTTAAATATTTTTTTAATGGTTTTTAATTTGTATATCCTTTGCACAGTGGTTCCTCTACAACTAAGCTATAAGCTACAAATCATAATTGAAATTGCCATATAAATGAATATAAAAAACATTTAGTTTACAACATAAAATGCAGCTAAATAATTCTGGAAATTTGTTGGCTTTTTTGGAGATATAACTGTGTCTGTGTGTGTTCGTGTGCAGCAGCAACAGAGGGAGATGGGGTTAATCTTGGTCTGGTGGTGGTGGCGGTGCTGTTGTTTGGTTAGTGCAAGCGGACGGACGTGGTTGGGTGCGGTGCGAGCGTAGAAGCTATTTGGAATATGAGGTCCGATTGGGTTTACCTGCCCTCTCTAAAGACCAACTTGGGTTTACAGCCAATATGCCAATTGCCACATGCCGTAGGTGCGATCTTGCGTGTCATTAATTTGTAATTTTTTTAAATTATGTTTTTTTTGTTTATTTTTTTAGGTTTTTTTTTTTTGCATTTTTGTTCAGATTCGTTTTTTGGTTTTTGCGCTTGGTGATAAAATGCAATTCAAAAAAGTATATACCAACTGAAATTCCGAGTGTTTCATATTGGGCATTGCTCCCAGAATTACCAGCTGATATTTACCTTTGAGAATCGGGTGAGGTGACAGCTTGTTCTCTCGCTCTTGCTCACACACTAACAGCCATACACATGCTCACTCGCTCACTCTCACTCACTCACTCACTCTCTCTCTCTCTCTCTCTCTCACACACACTCAACACTCACTCATTAGGAAAAAAAAACATTCAAATAGAACTTGGTGCGGGTGTATGCGTGAGTTCGATAAATAGATATATAACAGGTTATATAGTATATATATATATATAGTGGGGTCTGTGTGGATCGTGGGTTAAGAACATGCCGATATTAGAAGGCATTGCTGGGCAGTATTGGATAATCGCCTTTAAAGTGGATTTAATGCTGAATTGATGCGTTTTAGATACACGAAACGATTTGCCGACAGTTGTGGTTGGGGTGGTGTGGGTGTGGGTGTGGGGGTTAGTCAATAAACGTGAACATGCCGGATTCGAGTGCATGGACTCACCTTCGTCGCGCAGCACGGCGATGGCCTGCTGCCCAGCCTCCAGCTGATCGGACAGCCGCGATGCGGCGCGCAATCCCTGATTGGCCTCCGCCAGCTGCTGCTGCAGCGCATTGAGCTCCGCTTGCAGCAGCGCCTGCTGCTCCACCTGGGCCTGCAATTCGCGGCGCATCCTTTGCGTGGCCAGCGCAATGTCGTGCTCCTTGTCTGCGGCAACAAGAATGCCAAACTGTTAGCTTAACTCTAAACCGATTTGATAGCCGCTCACCATTCTGAAATTGCTCCAGCGCGCACTGCAGATTGGTTAGCGCCGCCTGCTGCCGCTGCTCGCGATCCTCGAACTGTCCGATCTTGCCGAGCAGCTCGTCCCGCTGCTGCAGCAGCAGCGCATGCTGCGCCTGCAGTGTCTCCGCCTGCTGATTGGCTCGAATGCTACAAACGCAAACGAAATGAAACTGTAAAACTTTGCCTCTTATCGCCGAGGCAAACGAAAGCTGCAATTTCGCTGCTCACTTATAATTGGCTTTTCGCTAAACGCGCCACAAAAACATCTGTCAGCTGTTATCGATAACAATCGAAATGGCAATGGCGCATTAGCGCGACAGCACACACTCTCACACACACACACACTCACACACACTTTAGTCATTAAGTGGCATACCGCATATCGAATGCAATTTGTATCAGGCAAAACACATATCGCGGGCCGCCGGCTGCTGGCGAATTCGCCACGCCGAGGCATGACTCGCCGCGCGCAAAATGGCGGCCGCTGTGAGTCACCCAACACAGAACTCACCTGGCTGACGTGTAGGCGGTGCTGGACTTGGACACCTCGCTCTGCAGGGCCGCATGCTTGGCGCGCGTCTCGTCCAGCTCGCGCTGCAGCTCGACGCTCTCCTGCGTGTGCAGCTCCTCGATCTCGACGAGATGGGCGCGCAGTCGCTCCAAGTCGCGCTGCACCGTCAACTGCTGCTCCTGGGCCTCGGCCTGCTGCTGCTGCAGCCGTCGCTGCTGGCTCTGCTCGGTCAGCAGATTTGTGGTGAGTATGTCGGACTTCTCCTTCAGGAAGCTGATTTGATCGCACAGCTTCTCGCGCTCCTTGATCAGATCGTGCAGCTGCTGCTCCTGCGGCTGCAAACGCTGTATTTCGGCATAGTATTGCGTGTTCTCCATGTGCTTCTGTTGCAGCGCCTTGATCAGCTCCTGCTTCTCACTGTTCAGTGCATCGATGGACTGCTGCAGCTGGGCGCCTTCCTTCGCTTGCAGCGCCTTCAGCTGCTCCAGTTCCTGCTCCATCTGCTGCACAGCGGCGCCATCTGTCGGCGTCTGCTGCAGTGCCTCCAACTTGGACTGCACAGCCAGCTGCTCTGCCTTCAGCTGATCGCGCTCCTCCGCCAATTGGCTCAGCTGCTGTTCGCGCGCCTCCAGCTCCGCCCTTTGTTGTTCTTGTTGCTCCGCCAGCTGGGATTGCAACTGCAGCTGCAACTGCTGCTGCTGCTGCAGCTGCGCTGTCTTCTCGTCCAGCTGGCCGCGTAGCTGCTCCAGCTCCACTTTGAGCTGCTCGCCCTGCCTGCTGCTCGTCTGCAGCTGCTCGCGCAAGTCCTCCAGCTGCTGCTCCGCGCTGTGCTCGGCCTCTGCCGTTAGCTGTTTCAGCTGGGCCTGCAGTTGCTCGGCTGCCTCTGTGCTCTGCCTCAATGCCTGCTGCTTGGACGTCAGCTGGGCTTGCAGCGTGCGGACTTCAGCTGTGGCTTCTTCATTCTCTTTCAACTTGAGCTCCAGCTGCTCGTCCTTGGCACGCAGTGACTGCCTGAGCTGCTGCAACTGCGTCAGTTGGGTCTGCTTGGCCAGCTGCACGTCGTGTAGCTCCTGGCGCAGCAGCTCCACATCCGGAATGTGCTCGGCAGAGCTGAGCTGCTCTAGTTCAGTCTGCTTGGCCGCCAGCTGCTGCTCCTGGCGCTGGAGCAGAATCTGTGCCTCGTCGAGCTGCAGCTCGAGCTGGGCTATGGTCTCCTCATGGTGCTCCTCGATGGTCTCCAGCTTGTTGCGCTTCACCTTGTCCATCTCGTTGAGCAGCGCCTCGTTGTTCTTCATCAGCTCGTCGCACTGCAGCACGTACTGCGAGATGTCGGCCTCGAGCGTCTTCTTGTCGTGCTCGGCGATGATCAGCTGCTTGCGCAGATCCATCAGGTCCCGCTCGGCCATGTCCAAGTGCTTGAGGCGATCGTTTAGCAGGTGGTAGGTGCGATCCAGGGTCTGTTTGGATTTGTCAGCGAGCAGCGCTTCGAGCAGCGAGCGCAACTGCGTTGAGCCGCTGTCAGCCAGGCTTAAGGCGTCCATGTCCAGGTCCAAGTCCAAGTCCAAGTCGGTGATCTCCTGCTTCTCCTCGGCTATGGCCTGGCGAAACTTGGCCTGGGCAATGCTGGAGTCTAGTTCCTGGCGCAGCTGGCGATTCTCGGCGCGCAGCGCGCCCAGCTGCTGTTCCAGATCATTGGCGTGCGTCTCCTGGTCCGCCTCGGCGTTCAGCTTCAGCTCCTGGTTCTGCATCATCAGCTGTTGCAGCTTGCGCTGTAGCTCCAGCTGCAGTTGCTCCTTTTCGCACTCGCTAATGCGCAGACGCGTCTCCAACTCGGTCAACTGACGCTCCAGCTGGGCGTCCTGCAGCTTGGCATTGATCGCCGTCACCTCGGCGAGGCGCGTCTCCAGGGCGAGCAGCTTGTGGCGCAGCTCCTCCCTAGATGGCAGCGTTGTGGCATCCACATCGACGTCGACATCAACATCGACGTCGACATCGGGATCTGGATCTGGATCCGAGCTAGAGCCGGTGGCATCTGTATTGCGTACAACTATAAACTCATCCTCGCTGTGCTTGCCCGTGGACGAGCTGTTGGACGACTCGGACGTCTTCTTCTCCTTGGACTGCTTCACCAGCTCGTCCAACTCGCGCTGCAGCTTCTCGCGCTCGGCATCGGCCTGACGTACGCGCTCAATCAGCTCACCATTGTCGGCGCCCCGTTTCTCCAGCAGCTGCTGCATCTCAGCCAGCTCCAGCATGCAGCGCTGCAGCTCCTTGCCCTGCTGCTCGACGCGCTGCTGCAGCTGCTCGCGGTCCAGCGCCACTGTCTGCTGTTGCTTCTGTTCATCGACCAGCTGTGCCTTCAGGCGCGCCATCTCCAGCTCGTGCGCCACCAGGCGATCGGCCTGCAGCTGCTTCAGCTCCAGCAGCTGCGCCTGCAGCTCGGTCTTCTGACTGAGCATATTCTGCATCGCCTGCTCATGCTGTGCATCGAGCATTTCCAGCGAGTTGCGCAGCTCGCCATTATCCTGCTCCAGATTCGCAATTATCGTGTTCAGTATGGACACATTCGGTGTGTCGGGCAGCGCAACCTCCACCATTCCAGCTTTCGATGAGCTTTGGGCTGCCGCTGCTGCTGCCGCTGCTGCTGCTGTGGCTTCCACGCCTGCCGGCTCCCAGCACCAACTGTCCTCCACATTTTGATCATCGCCGGATTGCTGCGCATGGAAGAGCAATGCATTTCGAGTTAGATTAAATCTTAGCTAAGCTTTATGCAGCTTTGTTCATAAAAATAGTAGTGCGACTCGGAAAAGCAAACTCGACAAAATTTCATTGCTCATAAAAATACTCGAACCACAAAAGTTTCTAAACAGTTCGACAAAAATATTAAAATTAATTAAAAAATTTTTTTTTTTTTTTTTGTGTTGCAAACTTTAGCTGCAACTTGGTTGTTCATAAAAATAGTAGTGGCTACTAAATAACGAAACGAAATAAAACCATTTAACATTAGTCTAACTTTTAGCGGTTTCATGCACAACTATATTGAGCGAACGCAACTGTACCTTGTTGTCAGCGTGGCACAGGTAAGCGCATGCGTTGCGCATGCGCCCCGTTGCCCGGCAGCGCGAACCCTTCGCACATGTTATCAGGTGGCAGAGCAGCGCATGATAATGACTGTCGAGTCGAGTGTGAGTCGTGAGCGACTATCAGACACAGAAGGGCTGTCGCTGACTACAACAGCAGTCGACGCGCTGGCAACAATAAATTGGCTATAAAAACCCATGACTGGCCGACGGGCGGACGGACGGACGGACGGACGGACGGACGGACGGAATGACAGACTACGACTGGTTGCTCACCTGCTAAAATGGCTGCCTCGTAAATGGGGGCAAATAGAAACTTAATTAAAATTAGCACAAACTGTAGCCAACAGAGTTTGCTGTCACAAGTGGGCGTGGCCAGGGCGTATGTAAAACGCATGGATCTCTTACGCATACCAGCCGAGCACGCAGCGCATACAGACAAATATCAGAGACACTTGTGCAAATTGGGTTATCTACATGCAGACACGGTAATGGCCATGTAATCAAGTGTGTGCGTGTGTGTGCCTGGGTGTGAAAACACTTGTGTTTCATAAACAAATATTAGTCAAATTATTCATCGCGACTCTATATGGCTACAGCGCTCGCACACGCACTCTATCTCCCTCACACACACACACACACACATGCAGGCGCTCTATAAAGCTGGCTATGAGCAACAGCAGCAGCAACAACAACAAGAGACAATCGATCATTTTGTGCGTCAGCTGAACATACCCAGAATTATGATATGATACGATATGATATGATATGATATATGTATGTCTGTCTGTATATATATATATACGTTTATCTATATATCTGCGTATTGTCGGCCAGGACTTAAGTCCATAGATAAGCATACAGCTATACACACGTTATATAGCATACGCAGACGAAATGCAAACACAGCGATACCTTCTCCAATAACAACAACAGCCAATTGTGGCAAGCTAATGAGCTAGAGGAAGCAGAGCCAGAGATTAGATAGTGGCAATGGCAGCGCAAACGCTGGAAATATACAGCTAAATAAGCAGCAACAGCGGGACTGCTGCCAGAGGCCAGCACTCAATGGGGCACGGCGAGCAGGTCGAGTGAGTGGGGTTGCTATGCCAGCAGCCGTAGCCAAGCCAGCAGCAAAGCAAAAATGTGCCGAATACGTGTAATCCAAGTAGAAGACACCGAGCAAGTCCCTGGATACGTAGCCGTATGTGGAGCTCATCAAATTCATGCTGAAGCAGCAAATGCAAAGCGTGCGAAAGACACCCTGTAAAGTGCTCTGGTCTTAGTACCAGCGAACGACTATTTAGGCGCTGCTAAGGATATAAAATATCCCAGCAACTTCCACTCGACATATCACATGAATACCCTGTAATTTTTTTATATATTTGCACTTTTTTTTATGGCTTACAGACCCGATTTAGCTAGTCTGCAGCTGCACAATAGTCAAGTACAAGCAAATGTATGGGGTATGCGCGACCTGAAGATACTCTAAGCTCTGCATGTTAAAGCTCTGAAAGTTATGCCTATGGATATTTAGAAAATCGTCAAAGTTATCAGAAAAATCTGCTCAACTCCCACAGCGCTCAGCATCTAGTAATATATAGCTCACATTTGAGGTCTTTAGCTTTCGTAGGACCTGAGTTAGAGCGCAGTTCGTCCATTTGAATGCGAACATGTGCCAGAATATTCACACACAAAAATACCAAAAACTCTATCAAATAATTCGATTAGCACAAAAATCTGTAAAAAAAAAATTGCAAATGTTTCTAAGAAAGTTGATAAAGCTAATGAAGGGGAACTATTTTTATGCGAATTTTTAGATATGAGTCTTACTGAACAAATTCAATAAAAAGCCAGCCACACATGCTCATAATCTGCCCCGAAGTCGTTGGAAATTTTCAACAAAATTCTGCAAAAATACAAATAATAATAAAAAAAAATATTGTAAAGAAACAAATTGAATTGTAGTCTAACGAAATATATTTAACGTGAAATCACTTCGCATTTTTATTGCATTCGTAATACGCATTGGCGCTGCCATCATCATCCATCTTATCTTATCGCGGCCCCATAACCGTGCTCAGGTCGGCATAAAGACTTTTCATATACTGGGCCTATATGGGCCGATTGTTTATAAATAATTAAGTAAATATATAAATATCGAAGCACTGCCTCATGGGCTAGCGAGGAACGGCGCTGGCATAAACAGCAATGAGACCCGAGGGAGTCGCTAAAGCCAAACACACACACTCACACACACACATGTACATGTATATTCAACTATATGGGTCTCTGATTGCCCGTCTGCGTTTGCTGCTTTGTTGGTGTTTGGTTCCATTCGCCTGAAACCGAGCAAAATTCGATTGCAAATTGTAAACACTGCCACGAATTTTCGCTGAACTGCAACTGCAAGGCCAGACTCGAAAACCGCAACAGGTGACAAACGTCTTACTGAAACACATATGCCACAGCTCGAGCGAAGTGCGGAAGCAGCTTGTGAAAATAGTTTGAAATATAAAGTCCGCTGCGAGAGATTCCAAAAACTGCTAGCCAGCTGAAATGCCGGTTAGTGCTTAGTGCTCGTGTAGGGTATCTAAATGTACAGTCATTGGAACAGGGAACACTTGTGAAACCTAAGCTCGAATACCTGTTAAAACTGCTAAGTATCTAATAGGTAGCTCAGCTGAATACCAGAGATCAGAGCCAAGCTCTGAAGCACACGTAAATGTAGGGTATCTAATATGCCACTCAGTTGAAAAGAACTTCGCCAGAACTAAGCAAAAGAAACGAACGTATTTTTACTGTTGTAAAGCTGCAATGGCTGCCTAATTACTATTACAGGGTATACAAAAATATGCATAATTTACATGTAGAATAGGCCCTTAAAAAATTAATTTAAGAGTAGCAAAAATATATGTAAAAAAATAAATAAAAAGAAATTTTAGAAAATACAACTTTTAAAAATACTAAATATACTAAAAATTTTAAAAATACTAAACATGATAAAGAAAAAGGAGCAACTGTAAAATGATATTTAAATTTTTTATTTTATAGCAAAAATACTATTTAAAAAATACTAAAAAATATATATTTTTTTAAATAAACTAAGCAATCATAAAAGGCCATTTTACAGGGTATTACAGGATATTAAGCTTATCAAATTTAAAAATGTATTTTTGTTTTAGCACAAATTGTGCTTAGATAAGCACAAAAATTAAAAATAAAAAAAAATGACTTAAGAAGTTTTTTCGAAATCTGAAGCAATTAAAAAATAAATTATGAGCGAGCATGACTTTTTCTTTTGTTAGCTTTGTCTGTCATATATATATGCATATGACATATAGATATATATATATATATATATATATATACTGCACATTACTATAGGAATGTGCACTTTGGCTCGCTCTTGCCAACGAAACTAACTCAAAAAAAGGTGACTTATCATTAAGTGGAATAATTTAGTGCATGCAGTTCAATATCCAACTAAGAAGAAGAAGAAAAAGACGACGCGGAACATAAAGTCGGGAATTACTTTGCTAGGCTAATAATATGAGAAGATGTCAAGAGAGACAAAAGTCGAAAGTCAAGGCGAAAATGACGATGAAATCTCGTCGTTGCTGACCAGACCAGACCAGACCAGAGCAGGCCAGGCCAGGCCAGACGACAATCAGCTTCAGTCATAATTAAGTACACGTACTCATTACACACCTCCATGTAAAGCTAATGAGCATTTTAAAATAATAACAACAACAGCAGCAGCAGCAGCAGCAAAATATATGAAACTTACATGTTTTTTCTTCTTCTTCGAGTGTCAGCCAAAAAAAAATTGCAATTCTTAATTTGGCAGCCGATTTAACGACTCAATCTCACAGTTTTTTTTATTAAAGTTCGACCAGCAAAAAAGCGGAAAACAAAAAAAAATAATAGAAAAACGTAACTAAATTATTGTAAAGTACATAGAACGGAAAAAAACCCGGTTAATTTTCACTTGGCAGGCACTTGAGACGCTAGCGACGTCGGCGTCGCATAGTGTTCGCGTTTTTTATATTATTATTTATTTCTTAAATTTTTTCTCTCATTTATTTTTGCTTAAACTTTAAACGTTTTGAGCGCGGACAACAGCAACAACAGTAAAAAAACACAATAAAAAAATACAACTGCAGCGAGTACAGCAATGGGGCAGCCAAATAAACGTAAATGAAATGAACTTCAAATTCGAATTGTTAGTTAGTTATAGTTGGCCGGCAACGACAGCGTTCACGTCTTGCCCGCAGCGCGACCGATCGACGAGTGAACGCAACGTGCATTGCGCTATGGGGGAAAATAGCGAAGCGCTGAGAGCCACAGTCGACGTCACAATTACAGCGACGATCACTCACACACACACACACACACGGTCGGCTGGCTCTGCATGTGTGCGTGTGTTCGTTAGTGTATGAGCGCGCAGTCGACTAGCGGCTCAATGGCAAATCCTGTCGGCCAACGTCAGCAGCCCAAACTGGAGCATTTTACATATATGTAAATGCTGTTGCCTGTGTGTACGTGCATGTATTTTGAGGGGACCAGTAAAATAGGGCCCAAAGCATAGATCATCTCTAGCTGATATATATATATAAATATAGTGTATAAATATATAAATAGAATCAATTATTGCGGTTCTCTTTCGTGCTTTATGCAAGCTCTAAAGCTTAAGTATCGATTGAAACTTTAATTTTTGTTTTATAATTGTTATTTAGCAGCTTGTCTAATTGCGAATGCTTGAAGTTTGTGCTGCTTAGTATGAGGACTAATGAATTATTGCCAAGATAAATCCATATACTGCATCATCAGAATATCAACTATGCAATCAGAAACATGCGATTTATGTCTGTTAATTAATTCATGTTCATTAATTGTTAGATCGCAATATCGACTGAAGGATTGAAGATATATTCATACTCATGCTCATAGCCGTCGTTTAGCTGCAAGTCAAGTATTGCCTGATTTGCTTTCCAATTCAAACTCAACTCTTAATTAATAGAGAAATCAAAATTAGAACTTTTGCTGCTATCTTTTGTTTACAAGCTGTAAATCGATGAAATTACTCAAATTTATGATTGATTTCATATCTAGACACAATTGATTTAATGGCATTTCCACTGCTCCCCGATTCGAGCAAAAGATTAGGAATTTGTGCATGAGAAACACATGAAATTATCGTCTAATCATATTCAAACAGAGGTGCACAAGACACCGTCCAGTTGTGTACACACAAACATTTCCAATGTCCAGACATATATAACTCAACTGAGTTGTCTCTATAGCTATATATATATGTATATATATATATATATATATGTGTGTGTGTATATACTTATGTATATGGCATATCCAACTCCGACTTGTGCTCTCCATTTCAAAACTCAAATAATGCGCGTCGGCTATTTAACTTGAAATTAAGTGAAGTCGCTTTTATTTGCTTTTTTTTTTTGTTTGTTCTCAACGCCGACGGCGACGGCGACGGCGACGGCAACGTCGCTGCGCTTTTGTATCTTCGGCGACAAACGAACTCAAAATGTAGTTTTCAGTTTTTAGATAGATATATAGCAACAACTTGTTGAAAATGGGCAAACAAATATTCACATAGGTGTAATTCCAGGTGTGTGCGTGTCTGTGTGTGTGTGTGTCTAGGTGGACAACCTTAGACGTGGGCTTTGCTTCCATACAGCATCAAGTCTAGGGCATACAGATAACTCATATACACGCAGATACAGTCAAAGAGAGAGAGAGAGAGAAAAGCTATATAGATATAGATATAGATATAGATACATACAGTCAGACGGAAACATGTTTATAGGAGAGATACAAAGTGAAACTCCTCAAAGGAGAAAAAAGATAACGCACCAATGGGAATATATATCTGTATATAGCTTACGCGGCATGGGACTGTGCTCTGTTAGCAGCACCCACATGAGCACAGAAGAAATTTCCATACGAAATTCGAGAATTGTAGAACTTGAAATAGATAAACTGCCCGCAGTAGAAAAACGAAGTTAGATAAGGAAAGTTTTCCCACTGCCTGTAACAATTTATAATGCTGATCATGGTGATGAGGATTCTAAAATAGATGAAGTTGTTTTCATACAATTCAACGATCCCAGTTTGTTTTATGCTGTTATAATAGTTTGTTAGTATAACAGTTTGAGTAAGTATTAAAATTTGGATCAACTTTCCATACATATTTAATGTGTTATATGCTGTTCTACTAGAATCTATAACAAACTTTTGTACTTGAATACATAACAAACTGTTATACAAGCAAATAAAAAGCTGTTCTACTAACAAAAATAAATATGGTTATGCTAACAAAAAAAAATGGTTAAAAAAACTGTTTTTTCAGCATACATCAAACTGTTATACTAACAAAAAAAAATGGTATACTAGAATATATAACCAACTGTGACATTAGAAAAAGATAGTTTAATACAAGCTGTTATACTAGCCTATAACAAACAGTTATACTAACAAATAACTACTGTTATACATAGTAAATAAAAACTTTTATACCAGCATATAACACATATAAAATGTGTTTCAGCCAAGTTTCTCCAAAATATTTAAATCAATATTACAGATGTTGAGTAGCCCTTGCTTTGGGGCAGTGTAAAGGGAGCTGCAGGTGCAGATGACGATATGTTAGGAGTGTGGAATATATATAGATAGCTACATAATTATATGTATATATAAATATATGTATATAAAGAACGAGATATTTATATAGTACCCAGCGACTGCCAGTTGTTGGTGCAAGCGTCAGCAAAAATTGTGGCAATTGTTTTCGGCATGTTCGACTTCTAGCGCCACGACTTGAAATTTGCATAGATACTGTTAACATATATATATATATATATATGCATATATAAGCGTGTATGCATGTGTGTGTGTGTGTGGGTGTGCATATATAAGGCAGTAATATATGGCCACGTCGTTGACTTTTAAACGGGGATGTTAATGTAGCTGTTTCTGTTCATTTTTTGTTGTTTTGTTTTCTGTGTTTTTGTTACTGCAATCGAGCGTCTGTTTAATTAGCAGATAAAAATACAGACAAGCCATGTACCTGTTGTGGCATCTGGCTCTAGCACACAATTGCTCGCGCTCTGACTGGCACGATATCAGTAAGAGCAACAGCAACAGCAACAGCAACAGCAACAGCCACACATAGACCACATTTGTCGTTTCCGACGCCCGAAAAGTCAAACCAAGCCCGTGAGTGAGCGACCCGCACACCAAGGCAAAACTCAACACACGTTGCAAGCGTTAATTAGTTTTGGGAGGGGGCATTTCTTTTATCAGCAGCAGCAGCAACAAAAACATTTTTCTAACGCGTTTCGTTCTGTAACAAATGCAAATCGAATTGTTGATATATATACATATATATATATCTGAAGAAACTGTGACTCCACTTCAGATCCTCCCCCACCCCAGTCAAAAAGAACAAGAAGAAAAGTCCGTCTTGCCGGCGCCAATTGTCGACCCAATTGTATAAATTTTCATCTTATTGGTATTTGTTTAGCTCCAGGAATTGTAGTTATAGTAGAAGCCACACACACACGTATATATATACATATATATACATACATGTGTGTGTATGAATAGCCCCAAAATTGAGGCCAAGTCGTATTTAAACAGATACAAGATGCTAACGAACTGCAAAGATAATAAATATTTAAATTGTATTTTATTTGCACACGTTCGATCAATATGTGGAAAACGAGCATCGTCGCATAAGTTAAAGAAACGACAGAGAGAGAGAGGGAGAGAGAGAGTGCGTACATATTAGATATAGATAGTCGACTTTGTATAGAGCCGGACACACGGATGCGGATGCATAATGATCAATGACGTGCGGCTGTTGTTGTCGCAGTTGTGCTGCTCTTTATCTTCCTCGTCTAAGCGAGGCAAATGTTTAAGGCTGATCTAGAGCACAGCTACAGCTACAGCTACAGTCTGAGCTATAGATATACAAAAGATATGGCCATGCATAGCTGCATATATATACATAAACATATACATAGAGCTTGTGTGTGTGTGTGTTTGTATATAGCACTTGGTACGTACGTTGTTACCTGGTGTCACGTCACGGAGCAGCAGCAGCAACAGCAACAATAATAGGTACAACCATCGAACCGCTTTGTATTGGCATCCATTTAACACATTGCTGTTAAAATTCAGGCAAGAAATCAAATTCAAATAACGCGCTTCAAATCCGCCGCCCGACAACAGTTGACCCAGCTCCCATTAGATGCTCCTACAGAGAGACGGAGATGTGCCCTAGCATACGTAAACGGAACACGCTATATATGTGTATACAAGAACTGGGTACAGTAAGCGTTCGATATGTGCAACATTGGCCGACATTTTGCATTAAGAAACACGCATTAAATGTGGGTTATAGGCTAGTATAACAGTTTTCTTTCAGTATAACAGTTTCTTACAAGTATAACATTTTGTTATAGGCTATTATACAAGTTTGTTATATGCTAATATAACAGTTTGTGCTTGTATAACAGTTTGTTGCTGGTATAACAGTTTGTTGCTAGTATAACAGTTTGTTGCTTGTATAACAACTGGTGTTTTGTATAACAGTTTTTTTCTATATTAGTATATCAAATTGTTATATGCTAGTATGACAGTTTTTGGCATGCAAGTATAACAGTTTCAGTTTCAGTTTATAGATTTACATTAATTCCCTTTTAGTATCCTTCCAATTAAGTCTGTTTTAGGAAAGATCTAATGTAAATCTGCAGGGATTCGATTTAATTATGTTTATGTTTTCGATTTGATCTGAACACCATGCAGCAGGATATCCGGCGGCCATATTGAAGCAACGCAAAGAAAAGTCTGGGGGTAAACTCTAGTGTGAGAAAGCATGCGAAGCTTAACTAAGAATGGATTTATTTTTGTTTTAGTATCAATTTTCAGCATTTCAGCTGGAAATGGCTAGGAGCGTAACAGCACTGAATGCGAGGTATCTGCAAGTCGAGTGCATTCGCTTCAATATAATAGTGCTGGGTATCTGCAAGTCGCACAGATTTTCTATAGAGAATCAGTAGAATCCCAAGTCAAATGACAGCTTCTAGTTTACTGATTGCTGGGCATCTGCTAGTCGAGTCTGTCTTAGATGTGCCAAGTGCTGGGTATGTGCTAGTCGAGTCAGTTTCTGCATATAATATATATCAACTGCTCTCTCAGATGTCCAACCTCCAACTCTCCAGCAAAGGCCATGCATTTGCTCTCCTCAAATTACTCGAGCCCGCCCTCGTAGGGGCAGCCACCCCTTGCGCCCTGTCGGCTGCTGCCGCTGCGCTAGCTGCGCTAGCTGCTTCTACCCAAAGCCAAATGCTAATAAGCATTAAATTATGAAAAGATTTTTCGTTAGCAGGCCAGTCGGGCCATAAATGACGAAATTTAAGCGCCCATATTTATAGCCCAGACTTTTTGCACTGGAAAAACCAAGTGCGCGCTTTTCTCACTCAAGTGTGTGTATGTGTGTGTAAGTGTGTGTGTGTGTGTCTATGTGTGTGTGTGAACATTGCGTTAAGGTTTTTATTGGCCAGTCGCGCAGTTGCATAAACACGGCAAAGCCAACAGCAAAAAAATGAAAATATGTTTTGTTGCTGCTGCTGCGGTTGTTGCTGCTGCTGCTGCTGCTGCTGCTGCTGCTGCAGTTGTTAAAATCGAAAATCTGAGAAACTAGAACGCCCAAATAACCCACGGCCCATAAAATATCTAAACAAATTGTGCAAAACGACGACGCGCCGACGTCATCTCCAAACTCTTAACAGCTAAATGCTAAACGCATCTCTTACTATTTTCCAATTAGCCACTGAATATGGCGGTGCGGTGGTGAAGTGGTGCAGTGGTACAGCAGTTCTAAGAACACAACGCTCATATATCAAGTTCAAGGGGTCAGTGGGTCAGTGCAGCGAAAGGCAAATGCTTTGCGGCGCATTCGCCCGAAAGCGAAAAGTTTCAAATGAAAATAAAATTGTTTAAAATTTCTTCTCAACTTTTTTAATAATTTTTAAAAAAATGTTTTATAATTTTTATTATATTTTGATCTCAACTTTTTTATTAATTCCTAAACAAATGTTATATAATTTTTTATTATATTTTTATTATATTTTGATCCCAACTAGGTTTTGGCCTGAGCAGAAAATATATTTCTGCAAAAGATTCTATTTCATTTCCCTCTCTCACTGTTTAGCTACTTGAAGTCTGGCTAAAAATTTATATATCTTTAAGTCTTTATGTCTAACTATATTGATAACTGTTTTGGCAACGCAGTAAATGCCACGTTAAGTGCCTGTAAAATAATCTGCTGACAGCCTATGCTCAATGACAGTCGCTACTCGTTTTTTCTGCCAATGTTTAATTCTTTTGGCGGCAAAAATGACACGCCCACTTTGACTGCCCACTTGGGACTGTTGATGGTGATTGGGAAGAAGTATTTATATCTAAGTTAAGGCAGCAGTTGCTCAACTGCAAGATACCCTGAGGCATAGCCAAGCCTAAATACCTTTCGGCTTTCGGTCAATTTTATCCCACAATATTTTATAGAATATGCCAGAGCAATGAGAGCGAGTGAGAGTCGGTTGTGTCTGACTAGCAAATACCCTAAGCTCTGTGCCGCAGCTTATGGGAGAAGGTGGGAAAGGTGAGATGGAGTGGAAATCTCTTTCATTTTGCTTGAGTTTGAAGAAGCTTTAAGCTAGTCTTATATCGATTTTATGACTATCGATCATTTTATGTAAAGTTAAATTGCGCATGCTCAAAGAAAAACTTACCAGATTGATCGATTTTAATCGCTGCTATGGAAAAAGTTATCGATGATTATATAAAGTTTAGGAAACTGCCAGATAGATCGATTTTAATTGATTATATGTGAAAAGTTATCGATGATTTTATATAAAGTTTAGGGAACTGCCCAACTAGATCGTTTTTAATTGATTCTTAATGTAAAGGTATCGATGATTTTATATACAGTATAGAAAACTGCCAGATTGATCGATTTTAATCGATTCTAAGTAAAAAGTTATCGATGTTTTGATATAAACTTGCGCTGCGAGAAATTGAGAAATTGCCCAGATTGCCAGACAAGCGAAAAAGACTAATCTAGACTGCATTGTTTACCCAGATCAAGAATATATATACGTATATACATATTACGGAATCATTTACACTTACTGCTGTAAGCCTCTAAGAGCTTAAAGCTTCCCAGGTTGAGAGACAGAAGAAAAAGGCCAGAATGATTACGCTGCTAAGGCGCATCAAGAATATATACAATATACAAATATGTATATACATGTACATATGCAGTATACCTTCTGCCACGCCCACTTTTGACAGCTACACACCTTTGAAACGCCCGTTGTCCTTGTCAGCAACAGTTGACAAGAAGTTATCGATGCTTTGCTAAGCTGAAGTAATTAATTTTTGATTGACAAATGCCCCCCAGATGGCCTAAGGCTACAGCTACAGCTACAGCCATGTGGCAACAATGAGATATATGTATATATTTATATATGCATGCATACAGATTGACAAACATAAATATAAGTGCACCCATATAATTAGAGTGAAGGTTAAATTCTAACACAAAAGACAACTTGAGAACATTTGAATTTGCAGGCCAAGTTGAAGCTGGTGTGGCGGGCAGCTGTTGCAGCTGCAACGAGCAGACGGGCAGCAGGGGAGCAGCTGGGTTGGCGCAATGCAGGTTCTGGCTTAAAACGCCGTTTAGGCCTCGATTCAAGTCTCGTTACACACACGCAACGCAACGTGGCAGACAATTTGATAACGGAAGTGGGTAGCAATTGTAGCTGCAGCGCCATCTGTGTGTGAATTATGACAACACACACACACACATAATGTGCGGGTGCCTGTGTCTGTGTGTGTGTGTTCACAGGGTCCCCCACCAAATTGATTTGAAGTCGGATTGGGACACTGTGCAATGGCATTGTTAGCTACTCAGTTGGGCAGTTAGTGAAAATTGCCGTTCGCTTCGCTGATTGTTTATAGAAACTTACAGACACACAAAAACGACGCCGACAACAACAACAATAATAACAATGAACAATGTCAACTATCAAAATGTACAAAAATAATTGCAGTTCTCTGCAACAACAACAACAAACAGAGTAACAACTGCACTTAGCGACATGCAACGTTTTGCCTCCCATTGGACGCAGGTCAAAACACATAAGAAATAAACTAGAAAAAAACTAAAAATAATAGACAAATAAAAAAAAAAACAATTTTACATACATATATAATGTAATTTTCAATAGTTAAAGGGGTTTTTTCTCTATATTTCTTTTTTTTTTTGATAATTTCATAAATGCAATTTTGTTTTCATTGGTCGCTCGCTGCTTGACCATTTGGGTATTTGGTTAGGCTCTGAATGGCAGCTGGCACAGTGGGTGCATCAGCGGATGATCAAGCTTTATTGACAAATTGACAAATAGAGTATCATGTCAGATTGCAAGTGGGATTGCCTGACTAGGAGATACCCTGAACCCTGCGCCAGAACTATGCTATTCCAATCATTCTAGGTTTCTGCTAGACATACCATAATTTTATATATGCTCTACTTTATATACTACACAGCTCAGCGCGGCTGCATGGACTTGCCTAGACTGTAGTATAGAAAATGTTGCTCTAGTTGAAGTTGCTTTCTCACTTTTTCAGAGCTTGCTAAACTCAGCCGAAATATCTTAAGTCTGTGTATTGATGAATTCAAGGTTTTTTTTTTTTTTTAACAATTAAAGCAAATTATCGATTATTATCGATAACAAGAAATTAAGTTGAGTTATCGACAAAAATATGGTATATAGAAACATAGCGGAAAAACTGAAGCAAAGTGTCCTCAGAATTGCCTCCACTTGTTCCCCAAGGATGACGCGAGGCTATGATGGAGGAGACAAAGGCGCCACTAAACTAGAATAGAAAACTACATTTTATACATTATATAATATTCGATGGGATCTACTTTAATAATTATGAAAAAAAAATAAAAAAAAATATTTTTGAAAATTGTTGAAAAAGAAAAAACACAAAATTTGTTAAATTTTTTGAGCGCACCTCGTATTATAATACTCTACGGATTATTGAAATTTTAAGATATATAAAAATATCTAATGGTTTCTCTTAAGAACTAACCAAAAAATCGCTTCAATTGTTACTAACTTTTAGATATTTAAACGCAATTTTTTATACACTCATAAAAATATTATAGATATAGAAAATATATTTTTTAGAAAAATAAAGAAAAATATGTGAGGCAAATGCAAACAAATGCAAAATGCGATATTGAGCGATTGACACGCATATTGGACAAGGTTGCGACAATCGAGCCATGGCTAACAGGCAGCGCCAATGGCATAGACCAAACGGGCCAACTCCCCCGCTCGCTGCTAGGCGCAGCGGCTGTCCCCTGTTTCCTCGCCGCTGGCTGCACTAATTATGAAGAGGCAGAAGGCAGCCGCAGCGGCAGTCGTCGCAGAAGAAGAAGCAGAAGAACTGTTGCAGCTGAAAGCCATTTGACACAGTTTGACCGAGCGTAACAAATCAACATTTTGAAATGGAACACGCTTGGGGCCATTGAAGCTGACGTGGTCACAAAATGGACGAAAAACAACAGGCAAAGCGAGAGCGAGAGAGAGGGATAGACAGAGAGAGAGAGAGAGAGAGAGAGTCGCAGCTTTGCATTGATTCGCGTCGCTTGAGAGGCAAGTTTTTGATGATCTAACCTGATAGCAATATAAAATAATACTCGCCACCTCAACTAAATCAGCCTTAGCCCCAGCCCCACCACCTATATACAGATAGATATACAAAAATATCGTAGCTGACATGTAACATTAGTTGCTAATGCCAAATAGTTTATATTTGTTGTTGGAACGCGACGCTGCCAACATGGCGTGCTTCCGGTTCCAGTGCATGCCAGCCAATATGCTTCAGCAACCCCCCAAAACAGTACCCACCGCCCTCCCCCTTCCAACAGCTTCCCCTGCGATAGGCAACCCCTACTCCGCGGCGCGCTCAGGGCTGCGGGCTCTTGTGATGCGCGCTTCATTACCCGCCCACATGTCAACCAGCTCTCAATTTGTTGACGTTGATGATGATGATGCGAGCTGCACCGCCTTTTGGCAACGCCCCCTCACCTGGATTGCTGCCCCACAGCGCCCATTATCAACGCCAGGTGCGTGCTCGTCGCTCGTGTCAAGCGCCCAGCACAGCTCTTGCCAGCCGACTCTAATCATGGCGTTTAAATTGAACAATTAAACTAATTTCGCTTTGGCGCTGACGCATGGAGACACAAATTTTTCTCTCTTTCCATTTTTTTCAGTTTTTTTTATACATTTTTCACATATTTCTATTTGTTTTTCTATTTGAAGAAATATTTCGGAACTAGGCTTTAGCTGCTCACTTGAAACGGTGCCTAAGGCGCGTCCTTCATGCTGTCTCTAGAGACATCTCTGCTTTCATTGCATCAGCTATCGACTAATCGGCGCTGTGATTACTATATAATATAGCAGACATATGTACTGACTTTGTGTTTGCTCTGTTATTTAGTTAGTTAGTTGCTTCTGTAGAGGCAGCTCTATAAGAGACATCTCTATGAGAGACATCTCTCTTCCCTAGAGACATCTCACAAGTCAAGTCTGTTCATTAGCTCAAGTTTCTACCAAGGCTCGAATCTTCAGCCAGGCCAGGACACAGGGTGCAGACCTGTCTCTTCTGAAGAGACGTCTTAAGTGTCATCTATGAGAGGCATTCCTATAAGAGACATCTCTCTTCTCTAGAGACATTTCATTAAGTCAAATTTCAGCCCAGTCGCATCAAGCATCGATTGCTCATATCTTGACCCCTTGAGACATTTTAGATATCAGGTCTTAGGACAGCTCTATAAGAGACAACCCTTTGAGCGACATCTCTCTTCTCTAGAGACATTTCAGGCTGCATTAAGTCAAGTTTCAGCCAACTCTCATCAAGCTCAAATCTTGACCCAATGAGACCTGAGCTGTCTCTAGCTGGGCCCAGCCATTGCCCATTCAGCTCTTCCGCCAAAGACAGCAAATAATGTGCCGCACTTTTTCCATTTTTTATTTTTTTTGGAACTTACCTCAAATGAAAACTGCAGTCAAACTTCCGACACGATAAAAAAAAAAATACAAAACGAAAAACAACGAAAAGATAAAAAAAACTGGTAAATAGTTATTTGTTGCTGTTGGCCTGGTTTTTGGAAAAATTTCACACGATTTTCAAAATGCAAATTGCGTTTATGTCTTTTTAGGCCAGCAACAAGAGCGCACCGAGGCCCAAAGCCGAGGCAACATAACAAAAACAAAAATATGTTAAGTTAAATAATGAAACAAAAAAACAAAAAAAAATTAGAAAGAAAGAAAATTAACACTTTATGCGGGTGCGAGTGCCGAGACGGAGGCAGTTGATAGTTGAAACCGGGCGACGATCGCACGTAACCGAAATGAATGAGCTGTGAGCAGGTGAGTCGCCTTTTATAGGTGCCTGGCCTGGCCGGGCCTGGGCTGCCCATCTGCCACCCCCATAATATGCAGAGATACAGAGCAACCCCCACCCCAAGCTTCCGCTTCCTCCTCCCTCTGCGCCTCTCTTCGCCCTCCCACACACCCTCACAAAGACACAATCGAACCATCGAATCCTGGCCAGCTCAGTGCGGATAAGATAACGGGCCAACACCATATTTGCGGCCACATGGCCCAGCGGCTAATGGGGTCGCGTTGCAGAGAGCCAAACCATACGATGTTATCGCCCAACCGCCTGGGCCACATTTATGCAAAACAATATGGCGTCTGCCATCGATCCAATCAATAGATAAACGGCAAGTCGGCCTCTGATAACGGCGACCCGGACTAACCCCTGCCATCTGGAGCGTTTTCTCTTCTTCTTACTTTTCCAATTAATTCATAATAAGCTAATACGATTTCCAACTTTCATCGCTCCTAAGTACCAACTGTAGTCCTAGAGGATATGCGAACATACGGAAATATCTATATAAAAGATATATATATATATAAAAGTAGTGCTATATAAAATTATATATATGATATATATATACATATAGATCATATCAAATAGTTTCATCTAGTTTTGTATAAAAATCTATGCGACACCAAAAGACATAAACTCTTTTAAAAGAACTTTGTTTTATACTCGTTCACAAAGTGAACAGAGTATATTCGCTTTGAGCAATGTCTGTCTAGCTGTTCGTCAGTCCCTCTGTCCGTCTATATAGAAGCTAAAAATTGACAATATGCTCGTTGGCACTCTCCCCTTATAAATATTATCGCCCACAAGGGTCGTGGCAAAACGGAAACGCTATCTTATAAGGCTATATCTCATAAATTGGCAAAATATATACTTGAGTTGAAAATCTAAAATATAAAATAAATAAATATATATAAAAGTATATAAATATAAAATTAATAATATATAGTAGGTAAATCCACAGCTATTGGGGACGTGGCAAATCGAGTAAAAACTGTATTTTCCACAGCTACAATTTCTAGATTTAACAGCTCATTTACTCTTGACCTGCTCTATTGATTCACTAAAAATTGTATACATATGTACCTGGGGGCGTGGCAAACTGAAAATAACTATATCATGCTAAGTTTTAAGGCTAGAACTCGAAAATGAAATAGTTAAGTTGCTGCACGCTGCCTCTAGAGGTTTAGTAGAGGCGATTCAACTGTTTTTGTACCAGGAACGAGTATTATGCAGTTGGGATTGCCCGAAAGCAACCTTTTTACTTTAATTTGTGCATATGCATAAAATATAGATAGAAGTCAAGCTTAAAACAGTCCAAGTTATAAACAATCGAAGCTTTGTTTTGATATTTTATGAAATTCTTAGATAAACTTAAACTTGTGTTTTTTTATTCTAAAAATATATAAAAGTTATGCGAAAATAATCCATAAAATACAACTGGAAACAGAAAAACGAAGCAGTCTTTAAAAAGTGTGCTTCATCTAGAAAGTCTATTGCAGAAAGGCCTCGAACTATGTTAAAATATGTTTGGAAATAATACTCGCTTCATCTGAAATTGTATATATGACTATATAATTTAGTCAACTTAATTACAAGCCGATATTAGCCAGCCTAGGCCAGTTTGACATGAACTAATATATATATAGTATCTTCAGTAGATATATCTCGTATCTAAAAGACATGTGTGTAGTATCTAAAATATATATGAACACTGAGCACTTCACGCATCATACGATTTTGGTACAGTTGTGCACAGGCTGGCTAAGCGCTGGTATTAGAGTCAAAATTAGAAAGGTAGAACCCAAGCCACAACCCCAAGCACTATCAGTCGGGTCGCAGGTCGTCAAGGGGCGAGGTGCGAGGGGCGGGGCGAAAGGGTTCTTATATGCGGGCAAGGCTCGATAGGCGACCTAATCAAAAATAATTCGGTAAATTAAGCAAACAAGAGCAGATGATATATACCCCATATAGCCAACAATATACTAATAAGTATATAGATATACGTGTATATACATATACGTTATATATAGATATTTATTTGAATAGATATGGCATATAGTGGTGTGAAGCATAATGGGAAACCAAATAGAAATTTCCTAAACTATTTCACTTTTTTTTGTCATTCTTGCTTTTCCATGGAAAGGCGAACATTGGGGCAGGAGCGTGCGAGCGGGCAGATATGACAAGCTGCCTGCTGCTTATCGGTGTGCGCAACATAATGTGGCAGCAGGTAAACGCTGATAAGGCCACGTTGCCAGGAGGCCAGCAAGCAGATAAGCCAGGCGAAGCAGCCAGGCTGTTGCTATTGCAGTTGCCGCTCCTGAGCTGCTGCTGCTGGTGCCGACGCCGCTGCTGCTGCTTATCACAATTTAAATATTAATTTAGGGATATGAGCAAGAGAGATATAGTTACGTGCAGTCGATGGCTTTGGCTCTGACTCCGCTCCGTTTGCTTATCGCCGCACGCAAACAGCGCGAGCAAACAGCCAAGCGATATGGAGCGCAATGTTCCCAGCGATATATGGCCATATAAATATACGTATATAAGTTATATATGCCTAGCATATGGTTCACATGGTCCATGGCGGAGTTACACACCGGAAATGTTGCATGCAGCCGCTGCAGTTGGCTGCCAACACACGTAACACCGCTTGCCACGCCCCCAACTCTACTGTACTCTAAGCTCTAAGTGCTAATCAAAGTGTTTTGCAGGAATTCACTCGACTCACCAGCGATTTTGTTGTGGCGCCATCAACGTCAGCGCCAACGCCAGGTTCGTTAATTTGTTGACTGGTCTTCAGTGTTGCAAGCTGCTTGCGTAGTGTGGCAATCTGTTGATGCAAGTGGCAAAAAGTTAAACGCTGTGTGCACATATGTTGAAGAGCATACAGAGCAGGCAAGAGTGCGCAGGAGCCGTCTACAGGAAGTCCTACAAGTGCAGCTTCTGCAGCTTCAATGGAGCAGCAGTGGCAGCTGCAGCAAATGCTCACTGCTATGCAATGCAGCAAATGCACTGCATTGAAGCCACTATCGCAGCCGCAAGCCGAACAGCCAATGGAGCTGTGGCAGTTGCGCCTTGTACTCACCTCACGGTCCTTGTCTTCACATGACTTTTCCAGCTGCTCCTTGAGCATCTGCGTCTCGGTTAGCAGCTCCACCGCCGTCTTGGTATTTAGGTCAGGTCCGCGGTAATCATCGTCGCCGGGTCCGGCTGTGTCGGCCAACACCTCCTGGGCCAAGTTCGTCAGTTGTCCTTTGATGGTGTTTAGGCTGTTGTTTAGCCACGACATGCTGCCTGCTGTCTACGTCCTGTTGATCAACGCTCTCTTGCTCAGTGTCCTATATATTACTCGATTGTATATTCCTTAGATTAAAAAATAACTAATTTATAATTTTGCGTGGCACAAAAGCTGCTTCAGCTGATTATTGTTATTGTCATCGTTGGTATCGATAGATTTGCTGACGATATATCGATGGGTGCATGCCAAAATGCTGGATGCTGTGAGGCACAGATGTCGGCTGTTTGGCTTTTTAGCTTTTATTGCGCCAAATTTAGCTGAGCTTAACAGCTTCAACATTCAAACGAAATACCCAATAAAAATATTATTTTATACATATATATATATTGAATATAAGGGGTAATTACAATAAGACTCCAGTCTTTATGCAAGCTCAATAGTTAGTGTAAAAAGTACACTATTTTCTTATCAACAAAACGCTTTTATTTTCATATTTTTGAATAAGTTAGTGAGTTAGCGTTTTGGCGGCAAAACGTAGTGCCCCTCTTCTTTTCAATCAAGACATGCGCGGAGAGAGAGAGAGAGCCAGCAATCGAACTATCGTAACATAATCTTAATTATTCCGATAATTCTTGCTCATCACTAGTCGCGGCACTATTTACTTATATATATGTATATAAACACACACATGACAACTTAGTAAATAGAAATGAATAAAACCGTACAACCTCGGATACTCATAAGTTCCTTAAAAGTAAGTAGTGCATAGCTAAACCCTTTTAGATACCATTACTAACATAAATAAATGTTGTCATTAAGCACTGGCCACGCCGCTATGCAGCTGATCAGACACAGGCGCGCTCCGAAAAACGTTCTGTGAGCGTTGGTCTTACACAACCGCCGGATCCGCAGTTGGTAAAAACGGATTACGTTGGTCCGCCGGATCCGCAATCCAATCTGCGGCCCTATGTGCGGCATTACGATGAGAATGAAACGGAATTGGCCAAGAAATTACGTTTGTTACGCATTGAAGTTGAAAAATGGAATATGGATTTTTGGACAAAACACAACAAACGGTTCTATGAGGTTTGTTACGGTGAAGTTAATTTATATCATTCAGCTCACGCAAGCGAAAGGGAGAGAGAGTGGGAGAGAGAGAGAGAGACATAACGTAAGAGAGACGCATGAAACAGTACGTTTTACGTTCTATCTCTCTCACACTTCGGTGCACGTTTTCCGACTCTTTCTCATTTGTATTTATGTTAGTTGAAATTGTAGTTAATTTTTTGTTTTTTTTTTTTGGTTGCAGGAAAAAGAGGACTTCATACAATTGCACAAAATTAACGGAAACGATGAGATTAGCGCCGATCAAATGAGTGTTTTTTATAAATCGTTTTTAGATAAAAATAGACGCATCCATTTAATGTACAATATTTCATGGTATTTGAAAAATTTCGACATGCTCACATTAGCGTTTGCCGTAGAAGTGCAAAATTTATTAAATCGACTTAGGAGAAAGACGTAGCAACCACCCAGCGCAATCAACAACAGACAACAAAGTTTTTAACTTTAAACAAAAGTATATATATATATATACATCGATTTATATATATACTATATATATATTTAATGACATTTCGGTGTACATACAGTATGTAAATTGTTGAAATTTAGTTAAATTGTTTCACTACAAAGAAAACAAAGTTCATGTAAATATTATATAAATAAACAAAAATCCTATATATATGTATATATTTTATATATATATAGATATATATATATAATTTATATGCATATATATATATAATATATATATATATATATATATATATATATATATATATATATATATATATTGTTAAATGTTTTAAAGTGTTTACATTTACTTAAGAACTAAAGATACACTTGAATTGATAAATTTATGTTAAGATATAGAAATGAAATTAAGTAAAAAAATACATTCAGTTTTGGATGTACATTAAATAAATATTCTACACCATTTCGGAAGAGATTGTGTTTTCATTTTTCTTTTGTTTCTCATCCTCTTATACAGTCTCTCGTAACAGCAAAAAAAAAAAAAAGAAGAATTAAATAATAATAATAATAATAAAAACGAACGAAGGCACACCCAGGTCTGCTCTTGGCGTTTACAGGATTTGGGTAGAGAATATATATATAGAGATAGTTTTATATATTATATACGCACGTAATACATACGAATCATCAAGTAAGTAACATAAAATACATGCTTAAAATTTTTAACTACAAATATTTTATGCGTGAAATTTTAATATTTGTTTTTGTTATTTTTTTTGCATTTTTCCTTAAATTTTTGTTATTTTTTTGTTTCTTTGTTTAATTATACTACAAAACACGTTTGGCTTATGAGCAATAGGATACAAATTAGCTACAATATGCACGAAGGGCGCATTCATGGTCACATACATATATATATATATATATATATATATATATATGTGCGGATACATGCATATATATATCTAATAAATATATGTACATATATACTGCTTAAAGAATATACTATTTTGATGATGTGTGTTGGAGTACAACATGTGAATAACAACGAATCGAATCAACTTGTGTTCACTGGGTATGGGCAAGCAGCATCCGAACTCCATTTGTTGCTGCTGCTGTTTAATAATGTTGCTTCTGCTGGTGTTGTTTGCTGTTGTTGTTGTTGTTGTTTACTGGTATTTAATTCATCCACTTTCGACAATTGGGCGCACCACAAGCGCAGGGTATTTTGTGCGCATCATCCTCAATGTCAAACTTATAATCGTACGAGAGCTGTGCAACGAAACGACATTAAATATTAATTGAATGCTTCAGTATGTTATATACACAATGGGAATTCACCTCTTCGCCTCGATAGATTTTACGCTTAGCAAATATTATGATGCGCACATCACGATCGACCTCAACGATCTCTGTCACACAATTTGGATTGCAGGAGTGATTGATATAGCGCGCTAGACCGCCGCTCAATGTGGCATCGACAACGCGATCCTCATCCAGACGGAACATGTAAATACCACGATTCTGTTGGCAAACAATTCTCATATTAATATATATCAATACAGAGATAGAGAGAGACAGATTCACTCACCTTTGACTCATATTGCTTTTCACGTATCTCCGATACTTCAGTGCGTATTACCTCGCCAATATACTCTATGATCATCGTGTGCTTCTCGATGTCGCGTGCCGCATACAAGCCCAAGCCCTGGATCTTTGAACTGATACGGAGAAGAGAAAGAGATGCCATACATTTGATAGATGTTTGGTATATAGTCGCGTCTGTAGCTTACCGCGCCAGGTAGACGTTGTTGCGCCATTCCTGCTTCATCTTTTTGTACTGGGAACTCTTGGAGTGCACAAACTGTTTGCTATAGGGACACGCCACCTCGCCGGCAATCGCCGCCGAATTGGCCATGCGCTGGGTGCTGCAGCTGCCGGCGGTGCGCTGGGTGTGCGGCTTCCGCCAGACAAGCAGCTGGCGCTGTTTGGGCTCGGTGCGCGCCGCGCCGGACGGATTGATGGCTAGCGGGAATTCTAGCAACGGATTGCGTCCATATTTGAAGCGATAATCGGTGAGCGTCTCGATGCCCGGCAGGCTCTCCAAGATGCGCACAATCGCCGGCTCGGTTAGACCAAACAAATCCTCGCCGCTAATGTGCTGCGGAAAGAGCTGCAGCCACTTGTGCACCTTGCGCAACTGCTGAATGGGCTGCAAGATCTGTTGCCAGACGCCCGAGGCTGTGCTATCGCGGAACTCGCGATCCGGCTCCTTGTCGTTGCCATCGTGCACCTGGATGCGAAACTCTGGCCGGCAGCCGACCTCGGCAATGCTGCAGACATAACGACATCGTCGATTCGGCCGGCGCACGCACCAATAATAGCGGCTCTAAAGGAACAAGCAAACAGGTGAATCCATTGACAATTTCAATAGGTTGTGTGTGTACTTACCACCATATAGCCAATGGGATATATGTAGTGGGGCGTATGGAAGGCCTCCAGCTGATGCGGCAACAATTGACCCACATTGAGGAAGGTCATGTTGCCGACACGCAACAGATTGCTCAGCTCCGAATAGTGCATGACCGTGGCCACCTGACGATTCTCGTCCCGATCGACAAACACCCGCCGGTGCACCACAAACGAGCTGAGCTCGTTCTCAGTGACGCCCGCCGAGCTGTTTGCCGCATGGGCGCTGCAATGGACCGATTTGTTCTTGTAAAATATGCACTCCTCCTTGATAGCACAGGGCAGATGGTAGAGATTGCTGCAGCGCGACTTGAAGCACTTGATCGTTGCGCCCAGCTGGTGGCAGGCGCTGCATGCCTGATTGAGGCCTGACTGCAAGGCAGTCGGAAAGTTCATTAGCGCGCCGGAGACCGTCTCATAGACATCGTTCGACCACAAGGCGCAATTCAAATGCACCTGAAAATACAAATAAAATCATTTATAAATATGTATAAGAGATTGGATTTGCACATGGTATCGTGGCTCACCCATTTGTCCACATCGAAGTTGAGCAAGCGCGAGGGTCCATCGGCCTTGCCGTCACCGCGTTGATTGCAGAAAACGCATTGGCGCAAATCCTCTAGATTGTTGGGATTGAAATCTGTCTCCCAGACGGTGTTATTGGGCGCCGTTGCCTCGCTCTCCTGCTTGATGGCTGCAGATTCGGGCCCGGCTGCAAAGCAATCGGCGCTGTACCTCTTGATGATGCATTTGCGCTTCACTGGCGGCGTTGTTGGCGTCGATTCGCTCTGCGGCTGCTGTGGCTGCGACTGTTGTTGTTGCTGCTGTTGCTGCTGTTGCGACTGTTGCTGCTCCATATCAACGTCTTCGGGCTCGACCTTATCAATGGGCAACATGGTCATGAATGCATCCCCAGCAACCGGCAGCGCACTGGATGCAGACGACGATGTGGCCGTCGCCGAGGCCGTCGCCACCGACGCCGCCGTCGCCGTCGCCGTCGTCGTTGTTGCTTCCTCATCAACTGGCTCCTCCTTGCCGCGCCATTTGTACTGCGCAAAGCAGCTGCGATTGCAGAAGTAAGCATAGGGCGGCGGTGAGGATTTGCGCGGCAGCAGCGAACGCAGCATTGCCAGCATGGGCGATGGCTGCTCCTCGGGCAAATTCTGATGCGGCACACGCAGCCCAAAGGCGGCGATCACACTGCTGCAGCAACGGCACAGCTTGCGCTGTCCGGTGAGTATTTTGCGCAGATTGCCCTGACTAGTGACGGCAGCAACTGACAGACCCTGACCCAGCCCCAGCCCCTGGCCCTGGCCCGGCTCTGGTTCACTCGGCTCCTTGGCCTTGTCCGCTGCTGATGCATCGATCAGTTTGCAGGTTAACGCGGGTGTCAAGTGCAGTAGATTCGCCAAATCTCGCAGCACGCCGGCAATGTTGTCCGTTGCCGAGGTGTGCAGCGAGAGTATCACATTTTGGTTCTTCTGCTGGTAATTGTTGTTGTTGTTAATGTTGTTGTTGCTGTTGCTGTTGCAGTTGCTGCTGCTGGTGCTGCTGCTGCTACTGTTGTTGTTGTTGCTATTGTTGTTGTTGTTGCTGCTGCTGCTGCTGTTGCTGTTGCTGCTGCTGCTGTTGTGGCCCAACGACAGGCCCAGATCCAGCTGCTGCGCCTTGCGTAAGTCCTCGGCGCAGCTGCGCAGTAGCGGCGACACGCGCGTTCGCACAGCATTCGCGTCCATTGCCAGCGCCACCGGCGACATGCGTCCAGGTGCACAGCGCTGATTGCTATTGGTATTGAGCAGCACCAGGCCCGGATAGCGACTGAGACGTGACCAGGCCACGGGGCCATCCAAGCGCGTGGCTGCTGCCTGCTGATGTTGCTGCTGCTGCTGCTGCTGCTGCTGCTCAACGAGATCCGTCGTCTCCAGGTTGCAATCGCGCACTGCCGTTATCAAGCGCTGCAGACGTTCGCGCGGATTGCGCTGAATGTGCGTCGAGAACTCCTGATCGTAGAAGTCATTCTGTATGCTCGACAGCGAGCCGCCATTTGACGTCAGACTGCTGCTGCTGCTGTTGCTGCTGGTCAAGTTGTTGCTGGCATCGCCGCTGCCGCCGAAGCGTTCGCTATCGTATAGCGACTTGATGCTCGGATGTCGCAGATTGCCAATGCGGCCGAGCAGCTGATCGCAATCAACGCTGCTGCTGCTGCAGCTGCCACTGCCACTGCTGCTATCGTCCAGCTGTCGCTGCAGCTGAAGGGCACGCGAAATGGCCTTCAGCTTGCCGCCGCCGGCGGCGTTGCTGCCATTGCTGCCAAAGCAGGCGCCGTGGCCAATGAGAAAATTGCGATTGAGCAGCGGCTCGAGCACCTGCAGCGGCTGCATTTGACGTATGTGCGTCATCAGCTTCTCGGTAAATGCATCGTGATCCTCCTCGACCTTGGACAACTTGCGCACGCGCTTCTTCAGCATGGGCGAGCCCATGCCGGAGCTGCTGCCCGTAAGCAAATGCCCGCCGCTGGCCAGCGGACCACTCAGCTGCGCGTTGCCCGGCATATTGGTCAATTGCACCACAGCGCCGGCTGGCAATGTGCCGGGCATATCCCGCAGGCTGCTGGCAGCGGCAGCGGCGGCGGCAGCAGCAGCGGCAGCAGCTGCCGCGCCAGCAGCCGCATTCGCATTGCTGCGTCGCGGCCTCTGCGCCTCGCGCTTCCGTCGCTTGCGCTGCTCCACGGCCTTTGGCTCAGACAAGGCTGTGCCTGATGCGGCTGCCGCTGCTGCTGCGGCGGCGGCTGCAGCTGCTCCTGTTGGTGTTGGCGGTGCCTGTGGCAGCATTTGTTGTTGATGCAGCTGATGTTGCTGGTGTAGCTGATATTGCTGCTGCTGCTGCTGTTGTTGTTGTTGTTGTTGCTGCTGTTGTTGATGCTGTTGTTGTAGCTGATGTTGTTGCAACTGTTGTTGTTGTTGCTGCTGCTGCTGTTGTTGCTGCTGCTGTTGTTGCAGCAGCTGCTGCTGTGGTTGTTGCTGCAGCAGCTGCTGCTGTGGTTGTTGCTGTTGCTGTTGCTGCAACTGTTGTTGCTGTAATAGCTGCTGTTGCTGCAGCTGCATTTGCAACTGCTGCTGTTGCTGCTGCTGCTGTTGTTGTTGATGTTGTTGCTGCTGATGTTGTTGCTGCAAGTGTTGCTGTTGCTGTTGCTGTTGCAGCGTTGTCGGCGTTGCTATGCGCGCCTTTATCAACTCATGATCCACATTGTTGCTATGCCCCAAAGCAATTTCGCTTTTAAGTTCCTTTTCCTCAGCTTGTTGCTGTTGCTGCTGCTGCTGCTGTTGTTGCAGCTGCTGCTGCTGCTGCTGTTGTTGCAGCTGCTGTTGCTGTTGCTGCTGCTGCTGCTGTTGTTGCATGGGCAACTTTCGTTTCAGCGCCTCGCTGCTAATCAGATTCACATTTGCTGGCTTCTCCTGCAGCTTCCAGTTGTCGCTGTGCACTGGCGCGGGCAGATGCGGCTTCTCGGGTTCCGGCTGGGCGTGCGGCTCATCGTGCGGCTCAAGCTTGCTGAGCTTGATCAGCTCCTTGGTGGGCTTAGTCGTTATGGAAATGGTCACGTTCGACACTTGCCCCGTGCTCAGCTCATAAGATGGAGGCGGCGGCAGTGGCTCTGTCTTATTGCTCGGCTCAACAATCAGCGTGGGCAGCTTGCTGGTCACGGCGGGCATGGCCGAGGACGTGACTGTTGCTGCTGCAGCAGCAGCAGCAGCAGCAGCGGCGGCGGCGGCAGCAGCAGCTGCAGCTGTGGCTGACACGGGTGTGGATATGAACGAGGTTTCCTTGGATACAATTTGCACCGATTGCTTAAGTTGAGGCGCAGGCGGCGCAACAGCAACTGTTGCTGCTGTTGCTATTGGCGGTGCTGCTGCTGTCGTGGCAGTAATTGTTGCTGCCGCTGCTGTTGTTGTTGTTGTAGCTGCTGCTGCTGCTGCTGCTGGTGCAGACTCCTGCTGCTGCTGCTGCTGCTGCAATTCGAGCAGCTTTTGCGGCTCGACAACTGGTGTGGGCGTGGCCGCCTGACTAATAGCCACCATAGTGGCTGTTGTTGTCGTTATGGTATTGCAACTGCCGCTGCCGCTGGTATTGCTATTGCTGCTGCTCACGGCCGCCGGCACGGGCGGTATAACGGGGCGTGCCAATTGCGCCTCCAGCGAACTAACCAGACCCATGCTCGGCGCCCGCACATTGATGACCTTGCGCGCCGACAGCGGCGCCGATGTTATAGAAATCTGCTGCAGATTGTGGGTGTTGTTGCTGCTGCTGCTGCTGCTGGAGCTGTTGTTGCTGCTGCTGCTGCTGCTGCTGTTCTGCAGCAACTGCTTGAGCAGCGCATTGTTGGAATCATCTACACGCGCGTGCAGCGTGATGCGCTTCTCAGTGGCGTTGCCCAGCTGCTGCGCCTGCGGCTGCTGCTGCTGCTGCTGCTCCTCCTGCTGCTGTTGCTGCTGCTGTTCAGCTGGGAAATCCTTGTGGCTATCCGGCGGAGCGGACGCTTGCTTAACCAGCAACAGCTTCGGCTTCGACTCACTGTCGCCGGCATCGGCCTTCGATTCGTTCAGCTTCACCGCCTGCGCCTTTAGCTGCAGCTTGCCCACAGTCTCAGCGTCCAGCGAGTTGAAGGGCTGCATTTGCAGCGTTGCGCCGCTATTCGCCGATGTCGTTATCATTTTGGGCTTCTGCTGTCCCATCGCCGTCTTGGACACCACCAACGAGATATTCTTCTGAATGGATATGATGGGCCGTGTGCAGAGCGTGGCGCCCGTTGCTGGCTTCGGCAGCGAGTCGTCAGCTGCACCAGCTGCTCCCTGCTGCTGCTGCTGCTGCTGCTGTGGCGCCTGCTGCTTGAATATATTTATGCTGGGCGTGCAGTGCAGTTGACTCTTGTCCAGTGGCTTGATTACCACGCTGTTAATTTTGCCAAACTCGGTGGTGACATCGCCGCCATCCATTGATTTGCTCTTGTTTAGCAATATCTTTTGTATATTCTCGCTGTAGGTGATTGTTTTCGGCTGCTGCTGCAGCTGCTGTTGCTGCTGCTGGTCGTGTGATTCGCCATCGTGCTGTTGCTTGTCCTGCTGCTGCTGCTGCTGCAGCATGGTAAATGTTTGACCCGAGTTAGTTGGGGTTATTGTGACAATGCTGCCGGCGCCTGGCTGCTGTTGTTGCTGCTGTTGTATCTGCAGCTGGAGATGTTGCTGCTGCTGGAATTGCATCGACATCTTTTTGCTAACCACCTTGGCGGTGACGATTTTGGTAGTGGCAGGTTTGATTTGCACATTGGCAAACGAGACGATGGTTGTTGGATTCTTGCGTGACTTGACCAGTTTGAGGTTTAATTGTTGTTGCTGCTGATGCTGATGTTGATGCTGATGCTGCTGCTGTTGCTGGGCCGTCACCGTTGCCGTCGTCACAGCGGTGGCCTGCTGTTTGCTTTCAACAATTGTTGCACCACCAGCCGTTGTGGCACCGCTCGCACTCATAAATTGCCCGCCCTGCAGTATTTGCGGCTTTAGCAGCGGCACCGATATCATCTTATTGCCAATGGACACCTTGGCCGTTGTCTGCGTGCCCTCCGCCAGCTTCTTGGCGTTCACCATCACCTGCTGACCCTTGTACTTTGTCTGAAAGCTAACGCGATTCAGCAGCGTTGTTGTCGTTGTTGCCGTAGCTGTGCCCGTGCCCGTTGTTGTGCCACTATTGAACATGTTGTAGCTGCCTGGTTGTAGCTGCGCTGACGTCGTTGACTTTTGCGTCATGTTACCAGTGACTATGGTGCTGCTGGCAATACTGTTGCTGCTGCTGCAGCTACTGTTGTTGTTGTTGTTGTTACTGCTGCTGCTGCCGCCACTGCTGGTGTTGTTATTCGTAACTGTTGCTTCGTGTGTTGCCGCAGGCTTCAGCTCAGCCGTTGTTGTTGCTGGCAGCAGCACATAGTCAAGCTCCTGAATGGTCACCGTTTTGCCTAGCTGCTGCTGCTGCTCGCTGCTGTTGCCAGGCGTCTGCTCACCGCTTGGCTCTATCGATATAATGGAGGCTGTGGAGGAGGATGAGGAAATTGATGCTGTTGTGACATCTTTTTTGGTAAAGCTGGCATAAGCTGCAATACAATATGTATGAATTTAATGCAATCATTGCAAACACTTCTCAACTTAGGCGCTACTTACTTTGCTTTGGGTTGTTGCTATTACTGATGTTACTGTTGCTGCTGCTGGCGTTGCTGTTGTTGATGATGGTCGCGGTGGTGGCGGACGACTCCTCTGGCTTGATGGCGTTCATTTCACAGACGATTATTTGATCATCCCGTTGCTCCCAGCAGACGTCAGCAGAACTTGCAGCAGCGGCAGCGGCAGCAGCAGCAGCAGCGGCAGCAGCTTCTGTCTTGGCATTCGAGTGACTAACAAAATTGCCGCCAATGCTGATGTTTGTTGTTAGTGGCTCGTCCGTTGTTATTTTATTTGTTGCAGTGTTTGTGGATGATGCTGCCACTACCACGGCTGCTACTGCTGTTGCTGTTGTTGCTGCTGCTGCTGCTGTGGTTGTTGTTGTTGTTGTAGCTGTAGCTGTAGCTGCACGTTGTTTGGCGGGTAAACTGGTTGTGGGCGTACATATAACAATATCGCGCTTTATTTTCTTGCGATTCGGATCATCATTGTCGTCCACACTGCTGCGCTTTTGTATAGATATTGAATTAAAATTGAGCGCTGCCGTTGCAGATGTTACACGTTCGGGTTTCGCTTTTTCGGCGGCAGCAGCCGCAGCAGCAAGCGATGTTGTCACTTTCGATATATTCATAACAACAAACTAAGCGGCCAAACACATTTAAACGCTAGCAATTGTTGCTCAATGCACTTGGATATGGAGTTCTATTTGTTTGTATGTACATATAGAGAATGTTTCAAAACATACACTATTTAGACAAAAAATGATTTTTCGTGTATGCGCAGGGTATCCTAAACTTTAAGCAGTGATAATATATGAAGAAAAATACCACACTTTGACAGCGTTGCATTTTTCGATAACAATATGTACACACACCCACACGTAAATACCTCGTTTCCATCAAGAAAAGCAAATGCAAATTATATACCTGCATATGCTGCAACCTGTACAACTATATTGAGCTTGGCAACATGTGTGGCAATACTGTACTTTTTACTGTTTCAAATTTGTTAATGTAATCATTTCCCTTGCTTGTTTTCAGAATATACAAAATATTAATATATCGCCTACCATCATTAAATTATATATACGATAACGAAAAATGTACGGTAACGCTTAAAACAGTGTTACTACAATAAAAAAGTATGTATTATAATTAAATATTAATATTACATACCAAAATAAAAAAAAAAAGAAATCAAGATTTAGTTTTTAATACAATTATTTATTAATACAAATAATTGAATGCTAGACAATTGTAAAGAATTTTTAAAATTATTGCCTCGACTGTCTGGCAACGCTGCGCTGATGCAACCAGCAACAGAACAAATTCATGGATTCACGATTATATTAAATATATATTAGAAAACAAACATGTGGTGCTTAAAAACGGTCAGTCAACTATTCAAAAACAGCATAACATGTAAGAGCACATTATTGCACGCAGCCAGAGATATAGTTTGATTCAATATCATTTCATTTACAGCTGCCAATGTGAACTACAATTGCGTAGCCGGCCTCAAATATTTCCCACCGCCAGTCAAATATGAAAGTATGCCGTAATATAGATCGCGTATAATAAGTATTTTATTAAATTGTGGCTCGATATTGCAGATATCGAGAAGGTGGATCGACCCAAGCTGCGTATCATGGAGCGCATGCCCCAACTGCCGCCCAACCTTCGACCGCCCAAAATGCAAAAACGTTTGCGTTACATGCGCGGACCCGAGCTTGTCCACAACCAGCTGCTGCACAAGCAATATGCGATCATTGCCACTGGTGGCGGTCGTCTGCGCTGGGGCCACTACGAAATGATGCGTCTGACCATTGGTCGCAAGATGAACGTGAACACAATGTTTGCCACATGGCGTGTGCCGGCGCCTTGGCAGCCGATCACCAAGAAGGGTCAAGGCCAGCGCATGGGCGGCGGTAAGGGCGCCATCGATCATTACGTGACCCCGATTAAGGCGGGTCGTGTCATAGTGGAAATTGCTGGCAAATGTGAGTTCATCGAATGCAAGGGCTTCCTACAGCAGGTGGCCAATCAGTTGCCATTCCAGGCTAAGGTTGTCTCTCAGCAAATGCTGGATGAACAGCAGGTCGAGGAGGAGCAATTGGCACGCGAAAACCAAAATCCATTCACAATGAAATACGTTATACAAAACAACTTAAATGGTTGCCATCGATGGCTGTCGCCAGTGGATCACAAGTGGTTCGGCAAGCATTTATAAATAATCGATGTATGAGCTAAGTAAATGTTTTAATAAAACATCAAATTGTTGTGTTTGGCTTAAGTACAGTGCTCACTCGCCTGAATTGCATTTCACATTGCATTGCAGAAGACAATAAGGCGTTTCGCTTAGCTACCGCCTACTGTATGTAAAACAGACACTAGATACCTAGTGCGTTATCGATAGCAAGTGTTCCATTGCCAGTCGTTTGCCTACATTTATCGTTTTGCATTCAAAAGAAAGACAGAAAGAGAAGGAAATACATAAATGCTGGACAATCAGCTAAGTTTGAATTTGAAAAACGTTTTTTTTTTTTAATTTATGATTCTATTGCAAACATTCGTTTAATTTCCATTTTTTGTTTTTGTGTATATGGGTAATATGTAAGATTTCGCACTTTATATATGTTTGTTCTGCTTTATGTTAATATATAATGTAATGTGTGTATTTTAATTGCACGACATTGTTAATCGCCGTCGCCGTCGTAGTCGTCATTTTCATCTTGCATCATCAGCATGATCATCGTGCTCATTATCATCTGTGCTTAACAGTCGGTATCGTACCAGGCAGCCAAGTTATTGTTGTCATTGGGTGGCGTGGGCATGGCATCCAAATCAAAGTTCAAAGCGCCCGCATCAATCTCGCCGACATCCATGTCCATGGAGTAGGGCGATGTAGGTGCCCCACCAGGCGGTGCTGCGCCACCGGCACCAGCACCACCGCCAACAGCATTGCCAGCAGCGCCAGCACCACCACCTACTGGACTGCTGATTTCGAGACCTTGCATTGAATCTATTGGTAGAGTATCATATCCTGCACGAATGAGAGATCAAATAAAATAATTAAAACAAGTCGATAGGCGAGAGCTGAGCTAAACACATATTCGAATATATATATATATATATAGATATATATCTACTGACATGATATAATAGATAGTACATGCTTCATTTTCATTCATCTTTACATATATATTTGATTGTTCATTCAAGAAGCGTGCAAAATTAATGCTTAATCAATGTCAACATAAACGTAATAAATAATATTTAGTAAATTGTTAAAGAACTGAAATTGTTGAGGGCGTCTCCTGCTTTAAGTCAAAGTTGTGAGTTTGTGTGTGTGTGTGTGTGTGAGATTATGGTAAATGTGTATGAGTTCAAGAATCTAACTTGGCTTGCTCTGGCTATGAGAATGGAACACGAAAATATGAAAGCCTAGAAGACAACTATTTATCCACTTACTAAAGGATTTGACATTAATGATAACGCAGTGCATGCGATTTCGACTCGAAATTAAGTGTTTTACTGGTAAAGATCATCCCTATTCTATATACTTTATTCTACTGTCAATTACTATATGAGGTTTAGAGCAGAGACAGTTAAAATTATTGGCGGATGGTAGGGTTTGTAACTAACTAAACAGACGCAAAGAGAAATGAAGTAAGTTTCAATGAATTTGGATGTATACACACACACATATATACATACATATATGTGTGTGGCACATTCTACGTGCAAATTGGTGGAGTAAATGGATGGTGGTGATAGCGACTATGTCTGGGGATTTGGAACAGGGCACATAAATATTAAACAGGTGTCAAGCATAGGGATTCGAAGATTCAAGAAAAGTTCACATGATCATCATAGGCAATCAATTGGAACTGGTTCATGTGAATTTCCCTTTTGCTTTCGATGAATTGTGTAATGTTATCGAGTTATGGGGACAACACTTGTGTATTAATCGATAAGACATTGAAATATATATATATTTATGTATATGCATAACGGTTAATCACTTATGATTGTACAAATCGATATGTAGGTGCACTCATGTCTGAAATAATCGATTAATAAAGGCACGTATGCAATAATCGACCAACGATACTTGTTCAGCAATCGCTTAGACACTTATACGTATGTAATAACTGTTAATAAGGACACTTATATACTAATTGATTAATGATGAGATAACGGATGGCTCCTGAGGGTGTGGGGCCAGGGGTTAAGTGTTAGCTACAGTGAGGTGTTGGGGGAAAAGTTGTCTTCAATCGTAATTTGCTTTTTCTTTTGTATTTTTGCTTAGCTAATCCATTTGCGTCATCTTTTGGTTTCGGCTTGAACAAATAGTGAATAGAAACACGCACATTCATACAATATGATTAATTGCAATTAAATGAGGGCGGGGCAAGGGTTGGGGGCGAGGCTTGGCTGGGTTAAGATTTGCGATTGATTAGTGTTGACTGTAGATCCTTAAAGCCGTAGTAGGTGGAAGCGAGCATACATACCTTGCTGATGGAATGCGCGACCTCCGTGCGAACTGTGCACACTGGGCGGACCTTGTCCGTACAGGCCCTCATATGCTTCTTCGGGTCCAAGCATATCCTGTGATCGTGATCGTGAACGTGATTGTGTTCGTGTACGTGTTCGTGTTCGTGTTGTCAATTTAAATGTATTTTGTGTGTGAGTATACGAAAAGTGGGTTGATTGGTTGGTTGGTTGGTTGATTGGTTGGTGTGTGTGTGTGTGGGTGTGTGTGTATGTGTTATTTTTTCATTTTTTTTTATTTTTGGATGGATCAGAAGTGAAAAGTTGTTAGGAAATAGAGAAGAGACACACAGACACAGAACACGGGTTGTTGTGTTGCGTTTATGTGTGTGTGTGAGAGACAGAGAGAGAGGATGCGCAGTTGATAGTGTTTGTTGTTGTTGTTGTTGTTGTTGTGCGTGATGCAAGTGAGTTCGGTCGATGTGTGTGATTGGTGTTTGGTTTGTTCGATTTCGGTTTTTTTTTTGTTTTTTTTTTTTGCACACAAACAAAACATAATGTAAGAAAAAAAGAAACGAAATAAATCAAAATACAAATTAATTACAAAATCAAAATTTAAACAGTAATTAGTAAACATATTTAAATAAAAATAGCTAAATAATGTATAAATATTATATATATATATATGGTAATAAATCAAGGCCATCATTTACTTTGATCTTATCGAGGTTGAAATTGTTCTTTTCTTGTTTTTGTTTTTCTTAGGTCAATTGAGGAATCGTAGTTGATGCAATCAAAGTCTACTTAAAACTAACATTAAAAATGATTCGAAAACAATTCATAATTCGATACAATGCTGATAATTTGTGTAGTATATATATATATATATATATTATATACATGATTGATCTGCTGCTTACAAATAGTTTCAGTTATATATGTATTGCTACAGATGTTTATGTACAAATTTGTGGAGTTTTGGGGATCGAAACATAAATTTGCGAAATGTATATACAAATATTGAAATGAAAATAGGAGCCCAAGTGAAGTCAATAGATAGGTCTACGTCTAGTTTGGAACCGGAAGCGGAAGCGTTACGCACCTGTAAGTCTGGACCCATGCCGAGGTCAGCGTTGGCCCAGATGTTGTTCTCTTCGCGTAGCAGCGAGTTGGTCAACTCAATGGAGAGACGCTTCTTGTAGTCCTGCGGCTTGTCCTCGCTCATGCGGAACAGCACGGCGGCTGCATATGTGGCCACGCCCTCGTTGCGCGAATGCAACAGATCGGTGAGCGGTCCAGTTGCGCCCTCCTGTTCGATGATCTCGGCGCCCTCCTTATCGGCAGCCAGCTCACAGAGCACGCCAGCAGCCACGCGCTGCAAATGCACAATTTCAGTTATCGATTGCAATTCCAGAGACACACCTTGGCCACACTCACCTGAATGTTCTCGATTTCGTTGAAGAGCAAACGCACAAAGATCGGTATAACCGACTGTTGGCGTATGAGAGCACGATTGTGCGATTCGCGCGCAAGGATATGCAAGGCGCCGACAGTTCCCTCGACAATCTCCTCCATCCGAACGCCATCGGCATATGCAGATGGCTGCTGCGACCCAGTGGTGGCAATAGACGAACGTTGCTATATAATGCAGATAATAAACATATACATAAAGATACAGATTGAAGAGGAGGAGCACCTCCTCTTCAGCTAGTCTATGGCGATCCACTCATCAAGAGAATGCCTGGGAAACTATCGAATACGACTGCACTGAGACTCTGCTTCTACTTACACGTTCTGTGTCCTGGAATGCACGCATCAGGAGACGCACAAGATGGTGTATGGCGCCGTGTTCGCGCAACGGCGCGTGATTGGCCGGGCAGAGGGCCAGATTGCGAATGAGTCCGATGACGGCCTTGATGAGGGGCCAACGCGATGGTGGATGCAATAGCTTCACAATTACGGATAGGCCGTAATTGAGACGCACCGCATTCTGGGCGAGCTCCGAGTCGACATGACGCGAGGTTAGATGACGCAGAGCGCAGACGGCCGGCTCGGTGATCTCCTCGCGATCGCCGGCATTGATGATGGTGCGAACGAGCGCATCGACGCCGCCCACTTGGCAAACGGTCGCCTTGTTGCGCTGATTGTTGCAAGTCAAATTCGAGAGAATGCCGGCGGCACAGGTGACCACATTGACATCCGTTGAGCCCAAGACCTGGACAAGCGATTGAAGCAGTGCCTCCAGTCCCTCCACCTTGGTGGCAGCGTCCGACAGATTGCGCAGCGTCCAGAGGCAATTCTGGACGAGACGTGGCGACATATTGCCCAGATGCATGGCCAATGCCTGCATGCCGCCAGCATCAACAATTGCCGGCTTGTTGCTGGAGCACACCGAGAGCACCTTTAGCACACGCGATGTGGTCCACAAGAGCTTCTCGTAATCGTAGGAGCGCATGATGCGTACCAGCTCATTGGGTCCGCCGGAAGCGAGAATGATGAGCTTGCTCTCCTGATTGCCATAGGCCAGAATCTGCAGGCAATCAGTCACAATGGCCAAGAACTTGACATTGTTGCGTTGCAAGAGCGTCACCATCTTCTGGAGGCCACCGGCCAAACGTACGGCCATCTTGGAGCCGTCCTGATGCAGCAGTAGATTGTGCAGCGTGGTGATCGCATAGAAGAGCACGCTCTCAACGGGCGAGGAGAGCAGCTTGACGAGAGCCGGTATGCCGCCGCTCTTGAAGATGGCCAACAGACCCTGGCGATGGTGCGACAAATTGTGGAGCGTGCCGACAGCTGCCTTGGTGCTCTCCAGATCGTTGCTATTGGAGATGGCGCGCACGAGGGCGGCCACCATCTGGGGACTGTTCATGATGGCGTGGCGAGAAGCCTCCTTTTTGGATAGCTGATGCACCATCATGGCTGCCTGCGAGACGACCACCTGATCCTCGTCGTTCAGCAGCTTGATCAGCTCCGGTATGGCGCGTGTGGCCAGTTCAGCGTCGTCCTGGTAGTTGATCAAATTGACGACCGCATGCTTAAGCATCTGTGAGGGCTCCGATAGGCGCTGTACAGCGGTTGGCTGCTGTGGATCAAACTGTGTTGACGGTATCTCGATGCCCTCCTCGAGCGTCTCTGGGAACATGGCGGCGCGTACGCGTTGCGACCGTGTCTGGCTCAGCTGTTGATTCATATCATCCACCTGATCCTGTGTAAAGTTCTGCGGAAATCCGGTGTCCAAGTCGAACATTAGCGGATCGCCCTCCATCTCCTCATCCTCCTTGCCGGATAACGATGGCACCTGGGTGACAGCGCCCGAATGTATGCCAGAATCACCCAAATAGGAGTTCTGTTGCCACATCAGCGTCTGCTCCTTGGCCGACACCATTGGTGGCAAGTCCGGCGGATTATATTGATTATTATGGGACACTGCAAAAGATAATTATGCATAAGATATAACAGAATGTTGTGGCAAATCCTGACTAGACTACACTGGAAGCAGTGTCGACATTATCCTTTAACGGGACACCCATTTACTCGCCTCAGCAGCTCAAACACTCTTCCGCAATATCCTGACAGCTCAATATCCTTCAAGATACTCAGCCAACAAACACATTTTTATTGGATTTGCATTTCCGTTGCGGAAATAACAAGTGCACTTCATATCTAGGATTAAAGCCGATTCTTCCTCTCGCTACCGCGCTCTTTCTCTAATGGGTTAAAGAGGAGACGGGCGCAAAGGCGATGTCTGGCTTCTTGTCGGATTTGAAATGCGACACGATGACAAGCGAAGTGACAGCAAAAAGAGAAGTGGAAACAGCAACTGAAACAGGAATGTGACAGGATGGGGCTGCAGGACATTTTTTGCATATTATAAAAGCGACGGCCCCTTTCAAAATTAAAAGAAACGTGCACCAATATTTATAAAGGAATATATATATATATGGATATATGGATATATCTATATATATATATATATATATATATTATATGTGCATAAAAAAAGACGTAACCATCAGTGTCGTTTGTGTCTCAACGAGCAATCAAAGCCAAAAAACGCTGCCAGGACAAATGACTCAGTTCCAAGGGTTGCTGCTTCTCAGCTGTCTCTGTGTGTGTGTGTGTTTGTGTGTGTAGCATAGGGCGATAAGCGAGCTCCAAATGCGTTGGGCGTTTTGTTTGCCACTTTGCCTTAATTATGCCTGCTCAGCAATTCGCTTTGTTTTTGAATTTGCGCTATTTATGCGCTGCAACTGGCAGTCGACGACGACGACGGCGGCAGCGAGGTCCTTGAGGCCTTGAAGCCTCTATTCATGCATATTTCCCAGATCGATTAAACGCACTTTGTGCCATATTCTCAGGCGGGTCTAAGAACGCCCTTCAGTCAGCCCTACGACCACTGCGCGCCGCTCTAATTAAATTGTTCAGTACAAATCTGAAATAAGTCCCAAACGTGCGCCAGCAAGTGAAGTAGAAACGAAAAATACATATATGCATGTATGTATGTACGTACTTTTATACATACATACATATATCTGGAAGAGTTAACGAGCGTGTGCGAGGGAGATGGCTCGAAGAAACAGCACGAGAGCACACGCACACACCCACCCACACCCACACGACCCAAACCAAACGAATTGCAAATGAAGTGGCAGCAACAACAAGAACAAGCAAACAACAACAGCAGCAGGAGAAGCTGTGGTTGAAGCAAAAGCAACAACTGCCGTTACAAAGCGCAATTTGCAAAGGCAGCAAGAAAAAAAAAAGAATGTTGAAAGCGCAAAGAGCAAAATGAACAAGTTGGCAGGGATGGCCGCACTCAAGCAGAAGGAGAGATGCATTACAGCTCAAATAAAAAAAAAAGAAGATATGTATATAAAAGAAATACTGACAAAAGAACATAAACAACAATGGCGTCCGATAGATTCATTTGTTGTTGTTGTTGTTGTGCACTGGAGCGAGCTGGCTCACTATTTGTTAGCTATATTCGATTACTACAACTACGCTTTTGCCGCTGCAAAATAATCGTTTGTCAATGGCCATTGAGGCGAATATGTGCTGCAGCTCTGTGCAAAAACATTGATTGGGTTCCAGCCCCGCCCTAACACTGCCTCTGTCCCTGCCACAAGCCTTTTACATTTTGATTCAGTTGCAGTGAACAAGACCGGGAATGCGAGTGCAGAGTGAACCACTTATACAATGTAAAAGAGAGATAAGTTCTTTAATCATTTCCGCAGGCTTGAGAGAACTTTACAGTTATACTGTTACAACCTATGAGCAATTGAACTAGTTGAAGGATTGCTGAATTGCAACTGGTCAAAAGGAAGTCAAATTTAATTAATATTAATTAATGTAATGGTAATTTCCACACTTATATCGGTAAATTATTTATTGTTATAAATTTAGAGACTTACTTGTACGGTTCTGGGCTGGCATGTAACTCATCTTGGTGATTTAGGCGATTTACACCACACCTAAAATAAAAGAAAAGAAGAAAATATATACAAAATGGTTTAAGATGGCCAAACGCTGTCAGTAAATACGATTTCTGTACTTTTCTCTCCTTCAACCGGCTTCCTACCTGCATAAGCCTAAGCTCTATATATACATATACACAAGATTTATGTACATACATATATACTTATAAACATTGATGCTTAATCGTTTCTATGGCCCTTATTTAGCGCTAAATGCTTTCATTCACAAAATTTCCAGAAAATTGAAGTAGTTATGAGCGTATGAGCAAGTATGTATATATGTATGTATGTGCATTACATTAACATTGACATACTCTGCACTTAAAAATTTTAGCGTGAGAGCTGCTGACTCAAATTTCAGAGGAAGAAAACGTGAGATGGAACACTAACTCCCTCAACTTATACTCTCACAACAGCAGGTAACACGAGCATCGTTACTCACTTCTTATACTGTATAAGCTAAGCGCACAGACACACACATATGTATACCTATATGTGTGTATTTGTACGAACAAACATGTATTTCCGTTTTGAGACGTAGCGGCGCAAACAAAATATGCTAAGGTGCATAGTTTAGATAGTGCGTACGTACATTTGTATGTTCATGTATATGTGTGTGCATGTAGGGCAACAAGCTTAGATTTTGAAAATTACCTGCAATGTGAAGAGCACAGCTACAAACCTGACGCACTTAAATCACGCAAAAAAAAAACTATTTTAATTCAGCACAGCTTCCAATTACTTCTTTTTAATAATTCACTGAGAAAAAAAAAAACAAAATATTTGTATGTAGTCGAGTTTTCACTGCTTTGCCTATTTTTTTTTTTTTTTAAGGCAAGCCTTGTACTGGTTCTAAGCACACGCAGCCAAAGAAACGAACGACCAGCACCGAACGAAGCAGACAAGTGACTGGAAAACAGTGAGAACGACGCCGTAGCGGCCGCGTTGCACGCATATACATACATACATTGTGCAGCGAGAGTGAGCGAGATGATGGGAAAGAGAGAGAAAGACTGTGTGTACATAAGTACACAAGACAGAAACTCCAATGCAGCTTAACAGTGTTGCCATATGCTGCGATACAAAATGGTAATAAAAGACATATTTGCATACCTTTTCTTGGAAACCGTTTCTGGTTTTGATTATTTTTGATGACAATATTTAAAAATAATCTCATGCACATATATCCAAGTACTTCTTTATATTCATATATATGTTTTGTGTACATGTACATATGAATGTGTGTATGTTTTATGCTGCGCAGAAAGCTGTCAGCTCCCTTCTGCACGCATACATATATACATATGTATGCCATACATACCATCGAAATACATAGTGGTCTTTATTCTAATGTGTATTTATAAATGAATACATAGTAAATGCATATATACTAAAGAAATGAATACCACTTATGTAGCTATCTTTGTTTATGTTTACAACATATTAAACAATATGGAGATTCCATACATAAATACATACATGCAACTGCCAGTGTTTATGGCTGTATATGTGAATCTACCACACCCCCGCTAGTTGCTTGTTTCCCTTGGTCATAAGCAACTTTCTTACGTTTCTTTTTATACCATTTTTTCTACATAAACCTTCTTAATTTTTGTTTTACATTAAAATTAATTAACATTAACTACTTACCGCGTCAATAGGAATTAAGTCTGCTTAAAAGCAGGTTTTATTTATTTTCTCGCACTTAAATACACGAAAATTACTAAATATTTTCCAGCGAAAACTAAGTATGTGTGTACATAGAAAAGACCTGCAATACCTTCAACGATACTATCGTTCGATTGGCTTAGTTATCGCAATTATTGTACTTATTATCGATTATTTAACGTAATGTACTCGATATAAATTTTATTCACTTTTTGTTATTTTCACTTTTTTGTTTGTTTTTAAAGTTAAAGGTAACTATAAACGTTTGATGAATTCAATGACCAATTGATTTTAAGAAAAATGATAGTAGTTTCAAATCAGATTTGGTTCATTTGTATTTAAGTACTTTTGTATGTTTGTGTGTCATGTATATCCCATTGAGTATGTCAACAATCCACTTGTATTTAACTTAATAATACATAAGAAATATTATTTATAAAATATTTAATAAATGTATTACTTACCGTGTCAACAACAAAATTCTCTGCTGTGACGCAGGACTTATACACAAAAGTGTATGCACCGTATAAATATAGCTTATAAACAAATTCTTTGCAGCAAACACTAATTGTTTGTATTAGAGATGGCTTCAATACATCTATCGATAGCAACAGTGTACAAATTGCAATCGACAAATTGAACTGTGGTCAAATCAAATAAAACAAAATAAAACACATGAAGATGACCAAATAATTCATATGTCTATTTCTTACTGGGAATTCTACATATTTTCTTTTTGATAGCTTATTAATATGACCTGCTTAAGTTCTACTTCTAATTTGATTCATTAACTGTAGCTGCACTAATATTTTCTTGTAAAAATCTAAGAAACGCATCTCGATAACGCTCCATTCCAAGGAATCCATAGATCTGTGAAAATCCAAAATATGCAACAACAGCAAAGATGATGAAAGCAATAGCCAAACTTCCAATGCAGGCAAAAAATATCATCAAGACAAACGTCAATAAAGTGCCTGCAATTAGAGCCAGATATTAATTTGAAGTTCTCAATAGTTAATACTTAATACAACTACCTTCCAGTACTAGAATGCCTGTAAATGTTATCACCAAGGTAATAAAACCAAAGCCAAAAATGATTAGCAAAGGCAAAAGGAATACAAAACCTGCAGCCAGCAAACAGATCGAAAGATCTGGATGCTGGACGCACCATGAAACGGCAGCTTCGAAAAACTCATTGCCGCCTAGTTCGCTCATAATGAAGTACACAAGCCGGCGGCCCTGAAGCCCTAAACAAGAAAAGTTATATTACTATATTACTATTAAAAAAAAAGGTGTTTTTTAAGTATAACTTACATAGCTTTTGCAGCGCTTGGAATAGGCCTTCTAATAGTTGTTCTGGATTCAAAGACAGCGAGTCCGAATCGGTGTCTTGTTTGCTGTTTGCGTGCGTATTATTTGATTGTGTCTGTTAATAAATAGTACATTAAAATCGAGGCTAATTAAGCGGCAAATGCCGCTGCCAGGGCAACAAATGTCATAAACTTCGATTGTGCTGCTTGAAAGTTCATTCTTATTGTGATTTGCGTGCTTACCATATTCTTGCGGTGCAGCGTATTATTAGATTATTAATCACTTGCCGCATTTACGTCCATTTTATGTTTCAGATTTAGATAAATCTTTGTGAGCCACAACATAAAAAGTAAACATTAACGACAATAGGCCTGCCAACTTGTTTCCAAATGCAGCGCTGCCAGAGTTTTTAAAATTTGTAAATCAATTGTTCCACTGCAATCTGTTAGTGGAATTAGTGGAATTGAATTATAGTTTGAAAAGATGCAACTAACGTTAATATGTGCTAACTACAAATCATGACCACTAAACGAGTTGATAAAAGAAATTCAGTTTACTACATCATAGCATGTCAATTGGTAATTATGTCATTAAAGTATCTTATGTTAATGAAGTATGAATTTTAAGCCGTTGAAAGGCGGGCGTTCAGTAATTCGCCCCGCTATAATTTGTTCGCCGTGTATTGTCATGCGGCAACGCCTTTTTGGCGCATGTATGCAATTCAAATAAGTGGCCGCTTCTCTACATTGCAGCGGCATCCAGCCGTACACCTGTGACTCCAGAAACGGATACTCCGGTAACGCTTTATGGAACCTATGGCGTTGCGCCTGCGCCTGCTTCTTTAATATGGACTGTTGTTCGTGCTTAGAATAAAATTTTGAAGTGATTGGATATACTGAAATAAAGGAATTTTTAACATTAAATTGTTTGTTTTTATAAGAAAAAAAATGCCATTAACTTAGACTTATCTTCAAGTTCTTTCGAATCAATTATTTAACTAGTTCTAATTTTTATGCGAACCGATATATGGTAAGTGACATTCGCACAATTGACGAATGTTCAGCTACGGATGAGAAAGGGAAAGAAATAGTTTCCATGCCTCATCTCTCTCGTATGCAATTGAGACTTGAATCGGAACACAGTTTTAAAAGCACTTCCGCTTACAGTTTTTGAAACACCTCAAGTACAAAAGAAATAACACTTTAAACAAGCACATACCTATATTAGAGGGCACAAACACCTCGGCAAGGCGTATATGTTTATTCGACTTGTTAATCAACTCCTTTTCAAAGTCGTAGGGCATAGGGCGTGGATCGCCCTCGAAGTGATCGTTGTCCTGATCATCGCCATCCTCGTCATCGTTGTCACCACTTTTTGGCTTCATCCCGCTGGCCAGAACAACGTCTGTGGCGCGTAGCGTGCCGTCGCCGTCTGCGATTGGGATTTGCGCTGCAAGGACACCTGTCTTTTCATTTATAAAACTTGAACTCATTAAACTTTTGCCATTGTTATTGTTTTTCGTACTTGCTTCTGTTATTACTGCAGCCCATGACAGGCAATTTCGCCAGTGTACACACGCACCCACAAATATACATATGTAAATATAAATATATATATATATATATATATATATAAACGCATACAAATGGCTACCGGCAGCAGCGGCGTGACCTACATACATACACACAAGCACACTTTCTTTCTCTATCTGACACACACACACCGACGTCAACATTACAGCTCGTTTTGCCATTTATTATTTTGCAATGGGGACAAAGTCGATCATCATCATCATTATCGTTATCGTTATCCATGACTGCAAAAGTTTTCCCTTTCGCTGCTTGCGCCGTTCGTTTCACGTCATTCGCTGTCGTTACGTTTCCGCAAAGCGAAACCGAACGCGAACCCATGAAGTATGCAGCAATAATACGAAAATAAATACATTCGAAGGCATGCCCGATTACATGCTACCCTGTAGCCTTGCACTGACAACGGCTTCGTGTGGCATTTTATATTGTTAAATTAGTACAGATTGTTAATAATATATAACAAATATGAAATTCTTAAATAAAAATGCATTGAGGTATCTTACGTTTGTATAAATCTGCTATTTATAATTGTAAAAATAAAATATAAAATATTTTATAGTATATTTAGTTCCAATGTCTTTATACAATTTAAATTATACATTTCGATTAAATTCAATTATCTTGAGAATCGCAGAGAAGGTCGATGCACTTCAGAGGAACTTATTTAAATTCAACTTGATGTTATTTAAATATATATACGAATAGCTAAGCCTGGTCATAATTCATTTAATCTCTGTCACATGCATGCGTACGGCCTGCACATACCCCATTCGTAAGGTGTAGAGGGTATTGTAAATGGCATTGCGTGCCGTCGCATCAGCCGAGCTGAAGGTGAAACTCGCAGCCTGGCAGCGAAAGCAGGAGTCCGCACCTGGAGACAGGCGCAGGGCATTGTGCAATCCTTTGGGCTTAATCGAAGACATTAAATACACCGATTTAATCGGAAATAAAGTCAACAGTCAATCAAAATTAATTACGGCCCGAACAAACAAACCAAGGGCCACGCGCTGCGCTGAGTATGGAGGCATGCACGTAAGTATTAATAAATTATATAATAGTATTAACTAATTCCGCACAACAACTGAACCTTAACTTATAGTTACATACATATATATATATAAATATATATATATATATATATAAATATATATATATATATATATATATATATATATATATATATATATATATATATATATATATATATATATATATATATATATAGATGGACTTATACGTAATATCTAACTATCTACAGGATCAGTCAACAGATCACATCGCATCCGGATAGAATTCACGATAGGCGAACGCTTCGATATACTCCGGCCGTCGACAGCTGAAGAGCTCGTAGGACAACTGCTTGTGGGCGTGCTTCTCGAGAGATTTGCGCGTCTTCTCTAGCAGCACGGCCTCGTCGAATTTAATCCGTTTCACGGTTGTTTTCCGTAAAATATTCTGCACCAGCTGCGACCACACGGAGCCCTCCTCATCGGGCGTCTGTTGCGGCTGCGGCTGCGGCTGCTGCTGTTGCTGCTGTTTCTCTGCGAGGTCTGTTGTGTCGGTGGGCGTGGCTTTGTCTGCAATTGGCTGCACTGGCGCTGGCGTTGGCGTCGTTGCTATTGCCGGCTCCGTCTTGGCCTTATTCAGATCCTGCATAATCGTCTGCAGGCGATCCACTGTCTCGGACATGCGCTTGCGAAAGTCAACAATGCGTCGCGTGTACTTGAAGAGCTCCCGCTGCTCGGCCGGCTGCAGTTCGGCAGCGTGCAACGTGCTCAGCTCGTCGGCGCTGAGCAGCGGCTGGAAGTGCTGCAGCTGCGCCTCGTTGGTGCCCATCAAATAGACGCGATACATAAAGTCCTGCATGGCCGTCGTATTCAGCATGGCCAGCTCATAGTCCAGAGCCGCAGCGTGTATGGCACTGCGTATCAGTTCCACGTCGCTGTCGTTGCGATCGCCAGCGCCAGTGCCGGCCGTGGCATTCGCATTGAAGGCGAGCTGCAGCTGCAGCCGCTCGAAGTGATCCAGCGTGTCCAGTATGTTGGACAAATAGCTGCGCAACAGCTCGCTGTCGTTTTCAATCTTGAGCAGGCCCAGGCGACGAATGAGCCGCACATTGACTGCATATTGTTGCTCCAGCTCGAAGAGCTGCCACAGCGAGCGCATGCGACTCTCGTACTCCTTCTGAGCGGCTATGCCCAGGACGCTGCTGATGTTGCCATCGTAGAGCTGCAGGCCCCGAATGAAGGCCACGTCCATGGTGTAGTTGCTCATGAAGTTGAACACATAGCTGAGCGTCTCTTGGGCACTGGCGAAATGCTCGCGTCGCTGCCCAAAGAAATCGTCCAGATCACTGACCGTCAACTGATTGCGGCTGACTGCGCTGCTCTGATCCGTTCGATTGTCTTCACGCTCCTCGCGTATGCGCTCGAAATTGCTAACCAGAACATCCGCCGCCGGCTGCTGAAACTCATCGAACACCTCAATGTCCACGGCCATGGTAGTGGTGGGTCGTTCATTGGCATTTGTGGCTGTGCTCGCCTGGCTGGCTGCCTCGAAGCTATGGCCCGGCTGGGACGCCTGGCACTGCGGCTTCCATGCCTCCTGCTTAGCCACGCGCTGTTTGCTCCTGCGCTCGGAGAGACCACGCGGCGTAAATGCCGCCAGATCGAGCATGTTGAATATGTCATCTTTCGAGTCGTGGCAGCAGTGCAGCGCCGACATGTCCATGGGATGTGCTTCGGTATTGAAGATATAGGCGCCGGCCTGCACCACGCACACATTCTGCTCCGTGTCGAACAGCTCGCCATGCCGATCCTCGCCATCGTTGTGCAGAAAGTTGTCCTCGTCGAACAACAGATACAGATACTTGGTGGTCTCGGCCAGAAAGAAGGACTCCATGCGGTTCTCCTTCTCGTGGGTGACCACGTTCCGTATCTAATGGAAAGCGAATGCGCTTTAGCCAGGGAATCTCAGTCTTAATCTAAGGGCAGGTCTTACCGTCGCATAGCCGCACTTGGTTTTGGCACTGAATTCAATCGTCTCCAACATGTGTTCGCCCAGTTCGAGCAGATATTGATTTTTGGTTGCACGGTACAAGTACATGGCCGACTCGATGAGCTCCGGCCGCAGGGGGTAGACCTCGCGATTGGCCGCCGCTTCGCCGGCTGGAATGTTAAAGAACTCTGGCAGAAAGCCATACTTCTTCCACACGCTAATATAGCGTGTCATTGTACGCATGGCGGGCTCCGTGTCGCCCACAATGCTCAGTATGCCCGGCCAGAAGGATTCGAGCGATTGGAAGACGGGCAGCGTTACCTGGCCCTTGTTCATGCCCACCCACACGTACCAATCATCCTTTCTCATGTACTTGTCAATGGGCGTCCGGGCCTCGGCGAACAGCTCCAGCAATTCAGGGCGATTCAATAAAATGGCACCCTTGACCAGATACTCGAACAGGGAATCGACGCCGGCGCCAATGCCCGAGTCCAGTGCCGTCCAACGGCCACTCTGCACGTCTATATGATTGCCGAACAGTCCGATCGGCGACCGTCGCTCCCAGAGCGCATATATCGCTTGTAGGGCCACTTCCTCGTATATGCTCTTGCCAGTTAGCCGGCTCAGGGTTCCGAACTCAATTAAAAAGGTGCCCACACCTGCCGTACACGTGACCGACGTCTCTCCATTGGGCACGCCGTAGCGTAGGTTGACCGTGCCATAGGGCATGCCCGTGCTGGTATCGAAGGCTGGCAACAGTCGCCGGGCCACATCCTCGGCCATGCGCAAGAGCGGCCCGGTGCAGGGCCAGCCTGGCTCCACATCGACACCAGCGCGACGCGACAGAAGATGCGCCGATAGCAGGCCGCCAACAATGCGAATGTTCGTCTCGAACACCGACACATTGATGTCCTTGTTGAAGTTCATCTTTTCGATGAGCAGCGTATGGACGCGACGAAACTCCGTAAAGTTTCCCATGGTGGCCAGCGTGTCCAGTGCGTCGATCAGCGTCAGAGAATAGCTGCCCCAAGTATCGTGGCCATCGCAGGTGAGTGGGCGCAGCTCATCATAGTTGCCGGCATATTTAAGATAGCCATCGTATGCATGCTGAAACATGCGCCGAACATCCTCCCTACATTGCAAATACATATACATATAGCACTGAACGTTTTCATATATAAACTTATTCCTACCGCAACTCCAATTTGCGTGTACGCGAATAATGCTTTTGCCCGACTAGCTGTGTGGCGAAGCTGAGTAGGATACACAGAGTGCCGATGATGTACACGCTTTTACAAACTTTTTGCATATTTCAATAAATGCTTTGCGTGCAATCCATGCGTCCCTAATTAGATTATGAGCATTGTCAAGTCCACATAGCCAGCGGAAGCAACGAGTGCGATTTGCGGTTCTGGCTACGTAGTCGCAAAACAAAAATCAGCTGTTACCGCTATTAAGCGGTGTATGCATGTATTCTTAAACACAAATATATCGATGCTTCAGCAGATCATAACGATACCTCGATATATCATAATGAATAAGTTCCACAAAATAATCAATGAAACGGTTATCCTTACGTGCTTATATGAAGTTATTATTTACCTGATTGTGATTTAAGGTGCATCACAATAAGAAAAGTGACAAAATAAGATGTCGCAAATTTTATATTTTTAATAAGTTGTACTGTTAGAAAATTAAGCTTTAAGTTTTTTTCAAATTTCATTGTAAGCTTCAACTAAGTCTGACTACAACTCTCTCTATAGAAAGAAAAAAAAACAGACAAAATATGAAAAAATCAAATCGCTTTAATTTATGTGCAGTATTTTTTAATCGGTATTTGAAATTAAAAATCAGTCGCAATGTATCGATGACATAGTTGAAACTCGCCCATTTAAAAGATGTCATCGGTTCGATTAATAACAAAGAAAAGTCAAAACACAAACATTTACAAACAGCAAAATGAAACAGAGTTCCTTATGTATGTATTTACTTAATAACCATATTTTATATAATGATTTATCCACTTCCTTATGCAGCCATATTTGCCGAAGACATCCTCAAGGATTATGGCATTTTTATGGAACAACATGACAACAAAATGCAATTGTTACGAAAACAATTGCTCAACAATGGCACAGAAGAGCAATTATTGACATCTGTCGTGCCGGTCATAGAAATAAACTATATAGAGAGTGATAGCATATATGGAAGCCTTAATCTGAGACTAACTGAGCCGGAGCTGCTGGCCAACAAACCACTCACAACTTTGTCCAATTTGTGCAATCAGTGCAGCGACTTAACCAAATGCGCACAACAATTACAATTGAAATTCTTGAGTACGAGCATTCAGGTGGAGAATTTGCAAATTTCACTAGGCATAAGTCCAAACATGGGCCTAGAGCATATACTGTGCAAAATGAGTTCAGCAGTTGATTTCTTTTGCCAAGTCTATTTTATGCTCAAGCGAGCGATTGTTCTGCTCCAGAATATTTGGTCACAAATCACTAGCTATGCATCCATTGCTATCGATATACACGAGGCGCATCTCTTTGTGAGTATCTACGAATTAACGGCAATTCACTGTTTTTAACCATATATATATTTGCACAGAATGTCTTCGATGCAATGGCCGAACTATTGCAGCACATCTTGATATTTAACGAGCTCACCGAACAGTCAAATCTGTCAAACAAATGGAGCTTCTACAAGAAGTGGCTTCAAACGTTGGCTAAGAATAGCGAAACATTTGACAGCTGCAGCGCCTTCGAGCTAAAAGGCCTGGAGACATCGCTTAATGATATAGAAAATGTGATTACTGGCAACATCTTTCGGGTAATCAAACATCATAAACAAAATAGTTTATGTCAAACCATGTCACAAACACCTTATTCCATAGATATTTCTGCAAAGCTTGCTGGAGACCAAGCGACAGTTGAACCTGAAAGATGCAAATGTTAATTATATAACGCAACATTCCAATGCGTATATGCGCAAACTGATGAGCTGCATCGAGACGAATCAGGCGCACGACTATAAACACTATGAGGAGCCCAAGCATCTGCTACGACTCGCTGCATTTATCTGCGTACTGCATCAGCTGGGCATTCTGCTCGATGGGAAGCTGATGAAGAACGCTCTGGATACACTGATGCGTTACCAGCGTGTTCCTTTAGAGCGAAACGTTTACTGGTCGCCCCACGCCTTCTTTAGCAAGCACGCGAAGACGTTGGTCAAGGCCCAGGAAAAGCAACAGGACAGCCTTAAACAATATCATGCAGCAGTGGAGAAAATAAATCTTAGCGATCTGAAAAGCTGCCGCCAACTGGGCACACAGCTGGCATTGTGGTCGATTAGTATGCAAAGGGTGTTTGCTGGCGGCACCTTTGGCCAGTTGAAGAGCTTCTCGAAACTGATTATACAAGGCCAGGGCTATGCGAACCAGGTGAATGGCCTCATCGATTGCCTGATCAAGCGGCACTTGACACTGGGACTGCACATAAGCAAAGCCACTCTGTTTACGATTTGCAAACTGACACAATATCTGCAAATACTGCAGAAAACATTTGCTGACAATCAAATCCTATGCATACGCTTTATGAGCAGCCTCTGGCAATGGCAAAAGCAAAAGATTCATCATCTACTAATGCTGACCAAGAAGAGTATTGTCGATCTGAAGCTAATGCAAAAGAAGATGAGCATTTTGTCGACGCTAAAACTGTCAGAGAAATCCATCAAAGGCTATCCCAACAAACGGCGGCTGACCATTGTGAATCTGGCGCTGAGCGAATATCTTGGCAAGGATCGCACACTGCCAGCCGACAAGCAAAAGCTGCTCAAATCCATTTTCTTGCGCACCAACAATCTCTGTCGCTTGCAACAAAATATGTTGGGCCAGTTCGATTCAACGCAATTGATCAGCAACTACGATTCGCTGACCTTGACCTCCGATGCCGGACTCAAGGAGTATGTGCAGCAGCAGCATAATCCCTATTCACTGCAGGTAGGTGTAGGGATCCTCGCCAGCTATTTGAACGCCTCTATTAATGCACATTTACAAACGTTAGAATTTGTTTGCAGCCAGCAGCAAGTTGGACAAAAACCTGGCCTTATACAGGCATACAAGCTGCCCGACCACGCAGAAATTACTAGACTGTGAGCGGGACTTTCTGTGCAATCATCTGGAATATCTATTGCGTGTCGAGGCATTGGCACATCTATTTCTCAGTCAGGAGCATCCGTTCACGCAAACAACATTCGACTACAGGAGCTGCATCGAAGTGCCTGCGACGGAAGTGAATGGGGCCTATAGCATACTGAAAGGTTTCCAACTACCACAGCTTGTATATGCTTAGAGAGAGTTAATAAGTTTGTTCTACTGTTAGATAATCTTGAGAACTACTTTACGGCCACGTTCTATAATTTGACAACAATCGCGCCACACGATTGGAAGTCATATGAAAAGATGCGTCATCTCGCCAATAAACTACTACAACTGCGGCCAGTCGATGACTATTTGCCCAATCAGATAATTGACCAGGTAATTAAAGTTAAGCAACACTTCGGATAAGAGCTGGAAAGCTATCCAAAACTTATCCGAAACGTTATAAACCAGTTTAGATGAACAAATATAAAGTTAGAAGCGAGGACTCGAACATTTGAAACTTCAAACAGTAAAAACTTTTTATCCGAATTATTTAAGACATGTTTTTATGTGCTCTTCACCTTTTTATATTGTTGAATACTATAAAAAATCTATACAGAGCGCATATTATTATTATCCATAATCCACATTCTTTATCCATACATATATTTATTTAAAACACTTTGCTCCACTTTCTTTAGGGCATTGACGTACTTCAGATAATGCGCAATATTCACACTTTTGCCTCCACATTCGCCTACAACATGAATCTGCAACTGTTTGTGGAGATGCAGAGTCGAAACAAGCATTTAGATATAATTGGAACACGTCACGTCGCCAACTCCGTGCAGACCCATGGCACGGGCATTATAAATACGACTGTGAATTTCATTTATCAGTTCTTGCGCCAGAAGTTCTATACGTTCTCCACATTCTTGCACGACGAGCATATAAAGTCGCGACTGCTTAAGGAATATCGCTATCACGCTGAGCACAAGCACAGCAAGCCCTATCAGTCGTATCCCTATGAGAGGGCCGAGAGCTTCATTAAGAAAATACGAAAACTGGGTGTGTCCAACAATGGCGAGACGTACATGGATCTATTTAGGAAGGTTATAACACAAGTCGGTGAGTGTTTAACAGACTCTCTCGGAAGTCATTCAAAACTAATTCTACTGGCTTGTCCGGCTACAGGCAATGCTGTGGGCTATGTGCGTCTGCTGCAATCGGGCAGTAAAAATGCGAACTTTAGAAGTCGCTCCTTTATGTCCAGATTCAACAGCAACTTTATGCGCGGCGAGGACAAAGACTTGGACCCAACAACGCTCGCCTCAATCAGGGAATACGAGAAAAGTGTGGAGCATCTCAAGGAGTGCTATTCCGACTGCACCAACTACTTTAAGGTAGAATGATTTGTATTTTCCTTGGGACTGTTCCTAACTGTTGTTGAACTTGCAGTTATTGATGCAGGGATTCCAGCCATTCCTGTGCAATCCACACAATCATCATCTGCGCACATTTTTTCTAATCACACCCGCTTTGATTATGAACTACATCGACTATAGGGTCAAGGAGAAACTGAAAATGTACAAAAAGGATCAATCGAAATGCTCGCTGTTCGAGGATGGCTTTGCCATCGGCCTCGTCTACATTCTCAACATGCTGAACCAGCTGGGCGATTTTCATGAGCTCGGCTGGCATCTGACGACCACACATCAATTAAGTGCCGAGCGTCTGAAGCTCAAGGATATTCTGGCCACCCAAACCAAGAATCAGAGCAGTTCGACACACCCAACGGCCACCGACGAAAAACTACTTCAGACTGTCGCCATCACCGAGAGGCATGTGAATGCCTTCGAGCAGGAATACAATCTACTTTATGCTACTTTGAGTAGTGCTGAAATATTCTTTCAATAAAGTTCCATCTGGCAGTTGGGCGCGTCGTGAGCTAAAGCTACAGATCAACTAGAGAATATGTTATGTTAAAAGTTATATATATATATAATGAATTTATACAATTTTACAATTATAAAACACGAACCAATTCGTGCCTCGTGTCATGTTGGCAAAACAAACACGACCTTAGCTCCAACAACAGAAATGCAAATATATGTAAATGGATTTCGAAATTGGCAAAAAATTTCAAATTGTGGTTTAGTGTTAGCACGAACCCATCGCTAACAAAGTTTGTAAATTTATTGTACATGATGTTAAAAGGCAATGAAATTCCAAATTATATACAATTGTCACACCTTTAGTAAAAGTTTGTTAATTCGGGTTTTATTTGTTTCTAATTTCATTTATTAAGACGAAATTATAAATTTGATGTTTGGTAAAATTGAGTTTCAAAAAACATTTGTTATCCATATGTTAGCTGTGGTTTAACTTGTTGTTAGACTATATGTTAAGGTCTTAATGAGGGCACTTCTAATGCAAGTTCTTCAAATCGTGTCAAATCACAAAAGTATATATATATATATATATATATGTGTATATAGGGGTAGCGTAAATGCATGAAAAATACAACAACTGGACATGTATTCATATCCTTGACACGAAATCCTTCGAAAGTGTTTACAATATTTAGATATTAGAATTTTTATAGCGTTACACTTAGGATTAAACACAAATATAACTGCTCGAGTTTATCATTCAATTTAAATCTTTTGATAGTCACGCCAATCGGGTTCATTTCTCTGTTTAGAATCGTTTTGCTGTTTTACTGCTGAGTCGTGCAGGTATTACAATCAGACTCTTAAGGTACACTATTGTGCGATTCTATCTTGCATTGACAATGTTTACCTGAAAAGTTGCCCATTATGTATATTATATATTTATATATATATATATATATATATATATTGATTGATAACATAAAATGTCTATTGAAAATATGTATTGTATTTCATATTATTACAGTAATTGGTAAAAAAAATTGGAGAAAATGCGAACGGATTTTCGTCTTAACAGAATTTCCATCTTAAAGTGAACCACAGTCGGCAACCACAATCTTCTTTGTGGTCTTGCCGGACTGCGAACCGTACGACTCGATCTTCTTGACAACGTCCAGGCCCTCCACGACTTCGCCAAAGACAACATGCTTGTTATCCAGCCAAGCGGTCTTCACGGTGCAAATGAAGAACTGCGAGCCGTTGGTGTTGGCGCCAGCGTTCGCCATCGACAGGATGCCGGAGCCGGTGTGCTTCAGGCGGAAGTTCTCATCGGGGAACTTGTTGCCATAGATGGACTTGCCTCCGGTGCCGTTGTGATTGGTGAAATCACCACCCTGGCACATGAAGTTTGGAATGACGCGATGGAAACTGGAGCCCTTGTAGCCAAAGCCCTTCTCGCCAGTGCACAGAGCACGGAAATTCTCCGCCGTCTTGGGCACGACATCAGAGCGCAGCTAGAATGTGAGAGAAAACGAAAAAAAAAAATTTTATAAATCAAATGAATGCACATATATATAAATAAAATGTGTACAATGACCGGAAAATTACCAAAACTACATGCATGCACACACACACACACACATATGGCAAATCAAATGCAACTATAGAAGGCGCCTGGGGTGTCACTGAAATTATCTATTGTCTAAATGTTTAATTATATATTTATAAATTTAAATTGACGTAAGCCAATTACATCATCAAAATCAAATCATTTCTATAAACTTTGTTCTTCAAAGTCAAACGGGTTTACTGTATTCTTTACACACACACACATAGGTATCGCATGACATACAAGCTGCCTTTCTACGTTTAGAAATTGAGGTTATGTTTGCCTATATTGATTTGTGTGTACATACACACATGTAAAAATGCCGGCATTTTTGTGACCTTTTTTATTGTATTTACTAAGGAAAAAATTTGGTGATATGAGCTGCATTACTTGGCATATATTTAACTCGGCAACTAAAAATATAAGCGGCGAACTTTAATTGTGCTATCTCAACACATACACACCCATTCTGTGCGTCTGTGTACGTACACATGTATACATATATGCATGCATGAATACATGCACTTTTTTATTTAAATGTATATGTAGTCGTGTATACACAGCCCAAAGGTGGCAAAACGGTAATTGCCACTTAAGTCATGCACACATACATATACATAGACAAATATGCACTTGTGTATCTAATATAATTAGTTTCAATATGTGAGTACGAAAGGACACAATATGAGAAAAAAAATATAAAGTTAATCACGTGTTTTTTCTCATGCAAACATACTGTAAACTTTTAAAATAATTGTATGTACACATACACATTGTTGTACATGCATGTACACACGTGTATACTAGATATGTATACACATATGCGTGCACATACGTCAAATTACTGCAAAAGTTAACTTTGCATGTTTAAATTGAAAATAAAGGCGAAAAAATGAAAAACCGGCAAAATTTGTCAACTCACCTCCATAACTATCCTACCGACGGGCTCGCCATCGGCGGTCATATCGAAGAATACTCGCGGTAAAGTACTCATTTTCGACTCCTTCGAATATTCGCGAACAAACTGAATTCCAAATTGCAACTGACCTCCGTTACTGCCAATTCGAGCTGGGGTTATAGATTTTTTAGGTAAAATGGCGGACCCAGCAAAGCGAAGTGCCGACGACTTGTGAATGTTACGAAGCAGAGTTGCACCTAAAAAAACCATCGTGTAAGTGTGCCCGCTTGTCTATCACTAACGTGCACGAGGCATTTGGAACTGTTTCTTAATCATTTCATTCCATCAACTGTTGTTATATCACAATAAGGAGGGTACAAACATTGAACCAGACTAGTTCCACGAATCAATGTTTTGCGCATGTTGCATGCGATATATTTTTAATAAAATTGAACAAAAATTGTTTATTTGCTTACAACGATATCATAATAGAGTATTTATTTGTTTTTTTTTTTTCTTGAAATTAAAACAATACAAATTAATTTGATAGCTACTTCGAAAAGAGACAATAAACGATCTTGTTCACCTGCATAAACTGATTCATTTATTATTTGTATATTTATGTTAAAGAAAATACAAATTTAAATACATTTCGTAAGAAATGCGTAACATTTTTTAATTAAAACGTACTTTTTTACTTTTAATATTTATAAATTAAAAGCTAAATATATTTAAAATTGTGTAGTATTATAGCAATGAGCAATTGAACATGTTGTAGTTATCGTTATCGATAGCGTCATATAGCATCACTTGTACCAGGGCCTCAATGCATTTCATCTTACCGCAACCACTGAATCGAGTGCAAAATACGTTAAGTTCAAAAAACATTTCGATTTTGCTGTACACTACTATTGAATTATGTTTTCCCTTCCACAATAAAAGAGCTTACTTGTGTATTTCAAATTGTTTTTGTTTTATTTATAATTTTTCACTTAATACAAAAATACTCTTAATTTCCTCTTCTCATATTCTTATTTTTTTTGTTTTTTTTTTCTTGTTATGGTATTAAATAAAAATTAAAAGCAAACAAAATGGCAACTTGCGCCAGGAAGCCAAAAATAAAGAAGCAAATTAAAAAAAAATAGTTACAACAATACTATTTATTGCCTACAGAGAAGCTCCTTGCTGAAACAAAAACAAAAATAAAAATAAAAATAAAATAAAAAGAAATTGTAATGGAGGCGAGGTGGCGGGTTTTTGGGAGGAGACAAAGTACGTTGATAAGGTTTTGAATAGCTTTCACAGCTGTATTAAATACATACACATGTATGTGTAATGCCAATGTATATCAAATACATATACATATATATATATATATGGTAAATTAATTAATTAATTAATTAAACAAAACGTACACACAGGCGGGCCATTAAGTTAAAAACAATGCTTGTTTAAATACAAAGTCAAATTTAAATTACAATTTTAAGAAAGGCAACGGTGGCTGCTTATAAAACTTGCGTTCATACAATATATAGTTATATAGTATACATAAATATATGCATATATATATTACATAAGTATATGTACACATATATATATATATATATATATATATATATATATATATATATATATATATATATATACATATTTTATCTTTTCTTTTTCGTATAGTTGTCATTCAGATGTTGTTCTTTATATAAAGTAGCTGATATATAGTAGACGTAGTTGTAAAGTTGTCAAAAAAAAAGTTTAAAATAATAATAACTGTGCATGGCTTTATAAAACTTTACTCCGAAATATCAATTGGAATGGATGTGGTAAACGTTGGCGTCTCCAGCTCCTCGTGCTTCTTCATTTTGAGACTCTGTAATGGAGGAACAGAGAGGGAGGTACTTTAGTTACAGTGCCTAGTCGCAGTTAGCGCACACACTCACCTGTTGCAGCTTATAGTGATTGATAATGTCCTGATCAGCTGGGCACGACTGTGTGAAGGCGTCCAGCTGATACATGTGGTACATGTAGCGCCACAGCGCCGTCAAGTGCGTCTGCACGAAAGCGAAAGAGAGAGAGAGTTAGCCAGAGTGATGGAAAGGAGGCAGTTAGTCATTTACCGGTATCTCAAAGTCAACAAAGTATTTGCCAGCAACGCGAATGTGCTGCAGGCGCGGCATCAGCTCGCAGTCAAAGCAGCACATGGTATCGCCCGTTAGGAAGCGAGTATTGCGATTGGCCAAATGATCATTGATCTTCCTGAGATGGGTGAGCAGCGCATTGTTCTTGGCCTCATCCTTCTTGACGAGCATCAGCTTCAACTTCACGTACAGGTTCTCGATCAGCGTGGCCACCTCCTTGTCCTGCACGAACAGATTGTAGCCACCGGGTATATGCTTCATGATGTGCCGTTCGATCTTCTCGTTCTCCAATATGGCCAAGCCGTTGTCAATCAGAATGGGCGGATGCGTCGCCTCAAAGTTGGTGCGGAAGTCTGGTGGCGGCTTCTGCATGTCCACTGTGGTCACCTTCAAGCTAATTGTCTTCAGCTCGGCCAGCAGATACAGATCCATAAAGTACTCCTGACAGAATAGGCAGGCGCCCTTGCGGCGTCCATCAATGGTCGAGGCCTGTTTAACGGTAATTAATATATTATATATATACATATTATATATATATACATATTATATATATTTTAATTGGGTCAAGTATCGTGTTGCAAACATACAAACATATGCAAGTATAAATTATCTATAATAAGTGGCGATCGCGTGCCAGGCGTTTAGCAAACAAATAAATCAAATTCATTTTAATGAAATAAGTCAACGTACAGTGCTCGCTCGATAAAGTAAACACAAATAAATTGGCACGATGTGCAAACAAATAAACAAAAAGAATTCATATCTTTGCATATATTTTTTTTTAATTTTTATATATTTATTATTATTATCTCGTCAAAGGTTCGTCAAATGGTGTTTACACTGTTGATTCAATCATGTGACATCATCATTCACAATATTATTTTACGTGATGATATACGCATGATATACGCACACACACATACATGTGAATGTCTGTGTTCAGGCTTAGATATTCTTTTGCTGCCAGGAAGTGCGCCAAGTTCCTGGCCGCCATCAGTTGGCATCCGGACGCCACGCCTGCGTGGCATTAGAGCAGAAATTGTGGGATGATGTCATCATTTTTGCTCTCAGCTTGACTTGTTGATTTATCGACAGCCGGTAATTTATATGTGCGCATACATATGTACATATGTGTGTACGTACATGCATGTGTATTTGTGATAGATAAACTCGTCTAGCTGTATGTTGTACATGTGAGTTTGTTTATGTATGTGTGTATGCAGTGCAATACAACTCCATTTACAGCGTACATTGCTTACAAGGTTGCCGGGCAGCTGCTGCCTAAAATAGAAATCTTGTAATAGTCGCCACTCGGCCAAATGTAACTGAATAAACGAACTGGCTGCGATTGCCTGACAGCAGCTAAACGCTCGTAATCAGCTGTTTTACCATTAACGCATCAATTACTTTTCCAATTGTGTTAAAATTTTTAAAAAGAACTAATTAATATGCGTTGAAATGTTAAAAACTTAATAGCTTCACATACACACAAACATGATAAAATTGATCATACATATAAATATCTATATTTATAGCTATTCACACATACACATGTATAAGTGTATGCACATGGAAAACGCATATATATAAATGTACTTGTGTGTATGCATAGCTAAAGAAAACACGCCCACGCCGCCCTCCTATTAAGCACTGATGCGTGAGCCGTTGTGGAGTGGGGAGCAGGGGAGCGTCGTCACGGGTGCGTCGTCACTCAAAGCATTTAACGCTTGGCGCTTTAACGGTTTATTTTATATTGCGGCAGAAATATTGTATATGTGCCCTGTCGCATTAGCAGCCGGTGAACGCCCAGCAATGTTATTAACTGTTTGCTGATATTTACTGATACGAGCTTGCATGTGCATGTCTGTATGGCTATGTACATATGTATGTATGTAAGTGTGTACACACATTTGTCACACATAAAATTCCCAAATGACCTGATTACTTTCTCACTTGCACTTCCAGCCATACATATGTATGTGTGTACACACTCGTGTGACTGCGGTAGAAAAGTAATTACTTTGCCATGTGAATTGCAAAATAAATTGTAAAACAAGCGCATGGGGGTTACAGCAAAGGTCAAGTTGATGAGCTTGCCGCTGCCTCCGCTCACTCTTCTTCATTCGATTGCATGCAGCTCAAAAAGATTGTAAAAATTGCAATTGCCGATCAAAAATAGAAATGACGAACGTAAAATATGCCAAAAGCGATCGTCGGCAAATGTCAAGTGGCACACAACAAGCAGCGCGTAGCAATGTCTCATAACCGAAAAAGAAAATACTAAACGCCTGCCCAAAAAGCAACAATCGCTGATCAGCAATAAAAACGTTACTTTTTAAACACATTTCATTTAGCTTGCAAATAAAAAAAATGCGGTTAATGAAAAAGAAGAAGCGTTCAGCGTCAGCCGTCTCAAAAATCTAAATGGCATCATTCACAAAGCGAGACAAACCTATTGCGTGTGGGTATGTGTGTGTGGTTTATCATCTCTTTCTTTCTGCCTCAACATTATAGCTAGAAAACATCTATGAATCTTCGATTCTTGATTCGTTAAGTTTGTTATTGTAAAAGGGCCAACGTAATTCATCAGAAATAAAAGTGAGATAAGATACAAAGTGTTAGCACGGGCAACAACAACGACGCCAACGACAACAATCATAAATAAATATGGAAAGCTCTCATAAATACTAATGCATGCTTGAATATGTATGCTTGTATTTGTGCAGTCTGTGCGTGCTGTGTTTGAGAGAGTGCGTTATTTTTGGAACCGGTTCGTGCTGACAGCTGCAGCGAGCAATATTTTATTGTCGGAGGCAATCTCCCTAAATACAGGCGAGAGAGAGAGAGAACATAAGAGATATGTCAACCTTGGGCTTGCGAGCTTTCTTGTTGCTTCTGCCCATCCAGAATGTCGCATATTTCAACACACATATCTTATCAGGGCAGCAGCGGAAGCATTGTGCCCAATAGAAACTGCACGAGCAACGGCTTCGAGTTGATGAAGTAATACCCGAAAAAAAATAAAATAATACAAATTATAATCAACTATGAGTGAAGAAAGGAACGTGAGCTTCAAGAATGCTCGCTGGCTCGTATCTTGGCCTAAATTGGTAAATGGCTAATGGGTTTTTTCTTTCTATGTTATTGTTATTGTTGTGCTTGTTCTGCCCGTCTTCGTCTTCATGTTCATGTCTTATTGTTATTATTATTTTTTTTTTTTATTTATGGCGTGCTGAGACGCTTGTCAATTTCATTTTGCGAACTTTGTGACTTAATTGCTATTTTAGTAAACATTGCAGATAAAGTACGCGGATGTTAAGTAATTTCTAAAATAAATTAGTTTTCCATTGCGAAATATATGTAAGAAGGAACACAACACAAAGACAAGCAACAATAAACGCAAGCATCGCGCGAGTTTTCGGAATTGTCAATGAAATGCATCTGCACACACGCCACCTACAAAGTCAGAAACAACAACAACAGCCACAACAGACAAGCCTCTCTTGCGTGCTTTGTTTATATGTCATGCAGCAGCGCTTTGGAGATGAACGCGTGAGTTGGATAGTGAGCGCACAAATAATGCATAATGCATTTTAAGGGAATGAGATGGATGTGGCTCATGCTCACGTCAAGTCAATAACATACATATCTGCATATGCCCATGGTATGTGTGGTATAACAATTAAATACCGAAGCAAAAAGCTCACACCTTAAGTCTGAATAGGATTTCCACATATCGATAAGTTGTCGATGCCAAACAAAGGCATTGAATTTTGGGTAAGTCTGCATCAAAGCAAGCAACAATGAGCGCAATTGTTGCCGTTGATGTTATAGATGATGCCTGTACATGATGGTATGTGTGTGTACTGTGTTTGTGTGGGCGACGACTGTGGCTGGGCCTTTGGCTTTGGCTTTGGCCAAGGAGGCGGAAAACTGCACACGAGAAAAACCTGTTTAGCGTTCAATGGTTGTGTTTTGTTGGTTTGTTGGATCTCGGAACAGCGAACACACATATGTTTTGTTTGCTGCACGCGACAAGCAGCGCACAAAGCCAGTTGGGAAGAGTGAATGCTGCTGCTTTCTTCGTCTATGCAACAAAACAACAACAAGAGGCGCAATGTATTTGGGCGCAAACCAAATTGAACTTTCACTTTTTGTTTAAACGCTGTATTTGTACATTTACGTTTATAGTTGTTTTTCCTTTGATTGCAAATGGCACGAACATGCGGTTGAGTGTGTGTGTGTGTTATGTCAAAGACGCTTCTGCTTCATTGAGAGAGTGCATTGAGTTCAACAGGTGCGCTCAGGCAGCCATCTTTCACTTTCTCTCTCAATCCAACAGGAAGCAAGGGGAAGAGGGAGGGGTAAATTGGCATACTCCATGCAGTTGGAGTTGCATTAGTCATACTTCTTTACATTATTTTTTGAAGGTGCGGCAAACACAGTATAACGTGGGCGTTTGAGGAGTGCTCCAGCTCGCATGAGGCCCTAAATAATGGCTGCCTAACTAATAAAATCAACAATGACTGTGTGCAAAGACAATTACTTTGGCAAACAAAATGTTCGAGTTGAAGTGTTGATTTCGTCTTCGTTTTGCATGACGTAGGCGCCAAGAAATTTCAAAGCCACACACACACATACACACTGACTCACTCACACAGATAGACAATGGCAATAAGAACGTGCGAGATGTCAGGCAATCGAAGTAACGAAATGCGATTAAATTTTATGTCAGATAAGAACTTATTAATTAAAACGCAAAGAAACTGCAAGAATATTTAGCAAAGCTGTTACTACGAATGCAAATTGAAGTTCGCACACATGTGCTTCTATATAGATATAGATGAGTGTGTGTGTGTTGTGCTTAGCTTGCCGAGAAGTTAAAGAGCGAAGGAGCGAGAGAGAGAGTTGAAACCAGTTTTTGCGATGCTTAGCTTAATAACAAAAACAAGAAGAACAAACAGACTGAAAGACAGACAGACATACAGACAATACAAAAGGGGGCGGCAGCGTACAATGATGATGAATAAATAAAAGACCAAAAACGAGCATAATGAATACATTCTTATACATATCATATGTATTTAAAGTGACACTGAAGCAGAGAAGAAGCACAAGGTGTCTGCGCTTATTCTTTTATTTGCAACACAACATTTTCACTTTATTGATGCACTGAAAATTTGCAAAGCGCGCATATAGAAATCTACGAAATATATATATATATGCAGACACATACACACACACACACACACACACACATATATATATATATATATATATATATATATATATATATATATATATATATATATATATATATATATATATATATATATATATATATATATGTACGTTTGTATATGTCTGCAATTGCATGTGCTTGACTAAATAACCCACCTTAATGATCAATTCGATCTCGGGCACATCATATTTAACGGTGCCGTTCGTCGTCTCCTGCTGCGGCTGTGTCTCCACTTCGGCGGCTGACATGGTTTTTCTTGTTTTTGTAAAGCTTTAGCTTTCTTGTTAACAACTTTGAAATTTACGCTCTTGCTGCGGTGTCTTCTTTTCTATATATGTTTTTTTTTTTGTTTTCGTGCGTTATCGTCGTCGTCCGCGTGACGTGCGTACGTGTTTTTCTTATGCTCTTTATTGTTGTTCTAATTTATATTTGCCAATATATGCACACACGAACACAAAACACAAATTCAAAATTCACTGTACTTAACGCCAGTACGCCAGTATATATGTGTGTAGATTGTGAATGTGTGTATTATAAAAAAATTACGTTTGCTTCCCGTTGCAAGCGATTGCGGTGTGCTGCCTGTTTGCTATAGTTACAGTATGAAATAGTGTTGGATTGTTCATATTATACGCTGGGACGTTGACATCGCTGCAATATATCGATAAGCAGCTGAGAGCAGAGTTGAGCATAGTTATCGATAGTTGGCATGCTTGTGTCTTTCTGAAATTCGTTTGTTCCGCCATGCCGGCTATCGAGCTATCGCATTAAAAAATATTTACCTAGTGTGCGGAAGCCAGCTTATTTTTCTTTTCACATTTCGTTCGTAAATTTTGAATTATTTAAGGCAATGAATTTAAACGAGCTCCTGCAACAAGCACAGCGCCTCTCAAATGAGACCCAAATGGACACAGAAATGCCGCGCGTCGATCGTACGCTCTCGCAAGTACTACAAGCCACACAGGAGTTGCATGCGCGCGTCACACAAGCCGGTACAAATGATTTGCAGGCGTGAGTTAACTGATAATGTGGTATAATATGAGAAAGAAAATTAACATTTACTGAATTGTCCCTTCCAGTCACATTCTGCTTGGCTCCAGGGGCGTCGATCTGCCAAAGCTTACACAAAAACTAGAATCCCTCAGCGCCCGCCAATCCTTCGAGCCCCTCAATCCGATTGGAGACACCGATGTGGAGGGCTACCTGAAGAACGAGCGAGAGAATGCAATAATCGCCGTGATTGAGGAGACCAATAAAAATGTAAGTGATTGTTATTGATACCCAGATCAATCATGTGATATGCATATATTCGTTTTTAATATTGTAACAGATATTTAAATCGGTTGAGCGAAACAAAATGCGCTGCATATTTGTCGAGTGGGGCGAGGAGAAGGAGCGACTGCTCAACGCATTGGTTGGGCCCAATCAGGATGACTTTCCCGAGGTGCACCGCCATATGGTGTCCACTGTTCTGCCGCAGTCCGCCCTGCCGCGCTCTCGCCTCAATCGCGTGGAGTCTATGTATGCCCAGCAGATCACATTATACAACCACGTGCACAACCAGGGCAGCCAACGCGCCAATTTGCTTAGTCAATTCACCCAAATGGTCAAGGATCCATCGAATTCCCTCGATACCCATATTCAAGAGATGTGGAGCGTATTGAACTACATGGCCTATGTGACGCCGCCCAATCGCAACGCCGAGCCCCTTAAGGTGCGCCAGAGCGGCTCGCCATTCGTGCAACAAGCGCTCATCTATCTGGAACAGTGCTACAAGCAGTATATGAACACAGTCATTCAGAAGAATCGTCTGGTTGGCCTGCGCGGCGGCATACCCAACATCTACAATACGGTCTGCTCCTATGTGACCATCACCTTTCAATCGCCGCAATCCATGGTCGGTTTGCTCGACGTCTCCGACAACCGTCCGCTTTGGCCGCTCGTCTACTATAGCCTGCGCAGCGGCGATCTGGGCGCTGCTGTAGAGTTTCTCAAGGAAGGCGGCGTTTGTCCCGATCTGGTGAAGTTGCTGCAGCATAAGCATCAGATCAAACAGAAGCAGCAACAAGCCCAGCTGCAGCAGCAGCTCCACCAGCTCGGCGAACAGGAGCGTCCCAATGCCAAGCTGGAGGGGCAACTCAAGCTCGAATACAGCAACAAGCTGCGCGTCTGCACGGATCCATTCAAAAAGGCGGTATGCAGAGCGCTATTTAGATATAGCTGGGGTTACTATTTATAATTTTATTGTCGGTGATTTGCAGGTCTATGCCATTGTCTTGGCCTGCGATCCGAATGAGCCACACCAGGAGGTGGTGCGCACCATTGACGACTTCCTTTGGATGCAGCTAAGCGTTCTCAGCACTGAGGAACGCCTCGACTATAACGTCGAGCGTCTTAGTTACGGCGGCCTGCAGTCGCTCATATTGGAAAAGTATGGCGAGAATTATTTCAATGCGCGCGAGAAGGCGCCGCTCTACTTCCAGGTGCTCGTCCTCACTGGACAGTTCGAGGCAGCCATTGAGTTTCTGGCGCGCACCGATGTAAATCGTCCGCATGCCGTTCACATGGCCATTGCCCTTAACGAGCAGTATATGCTGGCCACACCCAACGACGTGCAGAAGCCGCTGCTCTCCGCCGAAAAATCCGATCCGCCGCCCATGCGTCGTCTCAACTTGGCGCGCCTCATCATCATGTACACGAAGGGCTTCGAGCAAACGGACACCGTCGAGGCTGTCCAATACTATTACCTATTGCGGAACTTAAAGGCCGCCGACGGGCGCAATCTGATGATGTCCTGCTTCTGCGATATGCTCGTCGAGAATTGTGATGATAAAATGTTGCTCTTGGTATTCGGCTCGCCCGATCCCTGTGATCCATGGCGTTACATTGGGTATGCAGCTGTTGCCTTTCGTCGTAACCAGCACAATGTGTTTCATGTTCCGTCTCCATTGCAGCGGCGTCTTTTCCCAGTTCTCCAACATGGAGCACGACAAGTACAGCCTGGCCGGGATGGTGGGCGACGAGTTGGCGCATCGCACCAAGTTCGAGGCGGCTATACGTCTCTACTTTATTGGCGGACAGATAGACAAGGCCTTGCGCTTGCTCTGCTCGCTGCTCACCCAGGTGGTGCATCAGTCTTCACAAAAGGGCAGCATTCGAGAGCAGCTGGTGGTGGTATCGGAGCGCATGAATCAGTCACTGAGCCGACGCAAAACGGACGTTGATGAGCATGTGATGCGCACATATAAGATGCTATCAGAGCTATTGAAGTTCTTCGACTATTACCACGCGGGAGAATCCCGTCTGGCTATTGAGGTTCTCACCAAGAATCACATAACACCCAACAGCTGTGCCGAGGTGGACGAATGCGTTAGCAATCTAAAGCTGGTTGGATCCGATATTATGAAGGTGCTGCCCGATGTGCTGCTGGCCGCCATGGATCTAATCTATGGTCAGTACCTGGAGATGAAGGCCGGTGCCAATGTGAGTGGCAACAGCCACAACAGCAGCAGCGCCGGCCCAATCGACGACCAAGTTGGCGACCCCAAGGAGGAGCGACTCAGGTATTTGCGCCAACGTGCCAAGGCACTGACCAATATGGCTGCCACACTGCCCTATCGCATGCCCTCGGACACCAACAATCGCCTCGTCCAGCTTGAGATTCTGATGCATTGAAGCAACGAAGGAGAAATGGGGAATAACCGAAGGGGCGGGAAAACTATTGTAGTTAACTGATTTGTTCGTTTGTATTTATGAAATTTAGTTCTGTTTTATTGAGAAGATATCGGTTATTGCAAAAATGGAAATATGCGTTGTATATTTACTGTATATATATATATATATATATATATATGTATGATGTATGTCTGTATATATACTATATATATATATATATATATATTATAGTTATTTTGTGCGTTTAGTGGCTATCGTCAGTCGAATGGGTCTTCGGCTCAGCCCATATACTGATAGGATGCACAGACGGGCTCCTGGTGGCGCGTGTGCGGCGACGATTGCAACGCGAGCCGCTGCAGGTGGCAGCCGCGGCAGAGCAAGCGCCCTTCCAACGGATAGCAACGCTTATCCGGCTCATCGGTCAGCTGCATGCCGCACTCCTCGCATATGTAGCAGTCGACATGGAAGTCCTTGTCCATGGACACCACGCGCACGGTCTCATCGGTGCCCTCAACGGGTGTGATGCCTGCAGCAAAGTATACAATTAGCTAAGATTGTTGGCCTATATTATATATATATATCTGTATAGGAGCGCACCTTTGCCGCAGCTGGCGCACTTGGGCGCAAACATGCGATGGTAGTCATTGACGCAGTAAATCTTATGGTCCACATCCACTGTGAAGGGCACGCCGTCCAAGCACTCATTGCAGATGCAGCAGCGAAAGCAGCCTGGATGATATGACTTGCCCATGGCTTGCAGTATCTGAAAGCCAAAAACAAATCAGAGCAAGATGGATAGAGAGACGGAGACGGAGTACGCACCATTTCCATGATCAGGTGGCCACAAATGGCGCACTTCTCAGCCGTCTGCTGAAAGCCCGAATACTGCAGGGGCGAAAAAAAGAAAGAGAAAGAGAGAGAGGAGTAGGATTAGGAGCGAGTGAGAGATCTCTAAAAGGTAGCAGCTACCATGTAGTCCTCCTCGCAGTAGACACGACCGTGCACATTGTAGAAAGCCTTGCCGCGCAGCGCCCGGCCACAGGAGCAGCAGATGAAGCAGTTCGTGTGATAGAGATTGCCCATGGCTTGGCAGGCCTGGCCGGCGCCCTTCACCTTCTCGCCGCAGGTGTGACAAATGCCTGTAACGAGATGAATGGAGACTCAATTCATGCAAGTCGAACTTGGCTTCAGGTCTCTGGGCTACGCACCAAAATACTCGCCATGCTCCTCGCTCTGCTCGATCTCCTCCTCCAGCTGGCGCGTCAGTTCCTCGATCTTGCGCTGCGCCTCCGTCGGACCAGCCGGACGCGGCGGAGTCACGCTATACGGCAGCAAGTTCTTTGTCAGACCTGTTCGATGGGCGAAATACAGGAAACATTCAATATGTGCAACAGCAGCAAAGCTTAGCAATTGGGTTAGACGAAAGGCATACCTCGTTTGGGCCGCAAGGCGGCTGTGCAAGCATTGTTAAAAGGAGTATAAGATAAGGATTAGGATTAGCATGTTGTACAGACATAATATTATAGTATAGCCTAGGCAGGGGAAACAAACTGCCGCTGGTCTCTCTTGGTTAATTAGGCTACCTAAGAATGTTTGAGCCAGTAAAACGTTTATGAAAGCTGAAATGGCATGTGCTTTCTCTCTCTCTCTCACCCTCTAACTGGCTTGAAAGAATCTAATGCAGACTCTTCTGTTTGAATTGTCAGTCTAACACTTTCAATAGCTCTCTTTATCCTTTATTCTTTAGAAGCTTGCTGAGCCAGTAAAACGTTTATGAAAGTTGAAATGGCATGCGCGCTGTCTCTCTCTCTCTCTCCCTCTTTCTCTGTCTTGAGAGATAATGCAAGGCACATTGAATAGCTCCCTTTATCCTATATCAACTCGCTGAGCCAGTAAAACGTTTATTAAGTGCTAAATGCTATGCAGCTGCTAGAGAGATGGAGCTTAGGCTCTTCTCTGTTGGTGCGAGCTGCTCTAAAGAAGAAATTTAAGAAATGAAAAACTCCGCAAAATATTTATAAAAAAAAGTCATGAAAAGAGACAGAAAGTAACTTCGACTTCTCTTGCAGTTAGTAAAACATTTGCTCCCTACGAAAACCTACTAGAAAAGTGATAAGCCAGTAAAACGTTTATGAAAACAGAAATATGAATATGCTCGCGAGAGAGAGAGTGAGATAGAGGCAGGCAAAGCAGCTGGCACTCTCTGCGCTCCTCTCCTCTCTTCCAGTTGTCCATACGCGCAGCTGATAAGAGTTAGTCACATTTTCTGTATGCACACAGCTGGGGCAAATCGCATGTCCGATGTGCACATGGATTAGTCATAGCTGCATCGTTTGCACACAGAGGTACAGAAGGTTTTCACAACTTCGGCACTTACCTGTGCTGCTCTGCGAGGGCGTTGGCGATGTGGCCACTGCGAGTGGCGCTGTTGTTGCAATGGGCGTGGCGCGCAGCTGCAAGGGTTGCATCTGCGCGGCAGCGGACGTCGTTGCCGTTGTCGTTTGTGTCGCGGCCGTTGTCAGCGGCAACGGCGGCGGCGGCAACGGGGGCTGCGGGCTGACCGCAGTCAGTCGCCCGTTGTTGTGGCTGGGGCTGCGGCTCTTGACGGCGCTGTTGGCGGTGCTGCTGCGATGCAGATTGGCTGTCATGCAGACGTAGTCGGAGCTGTTGATGTCCTCAATGTAGTTGGGATTGACGGACACATTGATGCCCACCTGCTGCTGCTGCTGCTGCTGTTGCTGCTTGATGGGCGTGTGCTGTTGCAGCTGCAGCTTGGCCAGTGGCGTTGGCGCTGGCGAGGCCAGCGGGCTCAAATGGCTGGGCAGCGATAGATTTCGATAGCGCTGCGTGGGCGAGCCCAAAGCGGCCGCGGCGGCATTGGATGAGCTGTTGTTGCTGCTGCTGCGCTGATGCAGCGGCGAGGGTAACATCATCGCATTCAGCTCCATTTGGTTTGCTGTGGGCGTGGGCGTGGCCATCTCCGTGTGCTGATACATGGTGGCCGTGGCCGGCGATGCTTGCGGCTGTGCACGCTGCCCGGAATGGGGTATAATATTCTCATAGATGGGGGCCACGGCTGACAGCTCCTCGATGGGTTGATGGTTATGCTTTTGAGGCGCTTCCGGCACGGGCGTATGTGCAAAACGTCCGCCCCCAATCGGCTGCATCAGTAGATAATCATTCAGCATGACGCTCTGCCGACTCGCCGGACTCTGCGGCTGTGCACGTCGCTGGTTCGTATCGAATTGACCATAAAATTCGAGATTCTCGTAGACCGGCGAATGCTTCTGCGGCACAATGCGCTGCCCCAGCACCTGAGCTGTGGGCGCATATATAAGCGGTGACTGACTGTTGCTGCCATTGCCCAACATGATGGGCTCCACGCCGGGCTTGGGTATTGCAGTGGCGTACTTCGAGGCAGCTATTATATTGCCGCGCTCATATAGCTTGTAATCTTCGCTGTTGGGCAGTCGCTGCTGCTGCTGTTGGTGGTGCTGCTGCTGTTGCTGCGGTTGCTGCGGAGCATCGTGCATAAAATTCTCAAAGGCGCCGGGTGAGCGCTGATAACTGCCGCCAATGTGCAGCCGCTGCATGAGCGTCTCGTACTCGGAATCGCCGGCTCCACTCCCCACCGCGGCGCTGGTGGCATTTCGATGCGTTCGCTGGGTGGTCATTATGCACACATATACATACACGCACACATACACCTATGCGTGTGAGTCGACAGAGAGCGTTGAGCGATGATGACTTGTTTCGCTCACTGTGTTTTTGCTCGTTTGAGGTTTTCTTACGAATCTCCCGTCTGTTTCGACGCTGCCAATTTGTGTGCGATTTATCAGCTTTGTGACACCATCATTTTTTATTCAGTTTTTTTGTGTGTTTAATTTTGTTGAAAACAAAGACAAGTTGCAGAGAAGAATCTCTGAGCCACAATAACACAGGCACGCACAAATGTCTATGTATGTGTTGGTATTGTTGATCTTATATCGATATATCGATACATTTCATTTTAAGTTCTAGTATCGTTGCGTATCGATAGGCTTATGGGCGTTCAAGCGCAAATGCCAGTGCACTTTAAATCATGTGAAAATATGGCAGTATTGCTTGAAGTGTTTGAAATTTAATAGCTTAAACGATTCAATTGGCAACATCTATTAATTAGTGACAATTACTTAAAACCTGATTTATGGCTCATTGTAATGATGTTAATATAACTTTCTGAACTTACAATTGATGAAAAGTTGAATTTGTATTTAGTTTAATTGGAAATCAACAGCACTACTCGTTGCGAAAAATAAGAAACTGACAATAGATATGCCAACGTGCGCTAGATGACGCCAGCAGTGATTGAATTGTTAACTTTTAAATTTCTTTAATACTTCAAATTAGAGTTTTTTAACATGTAAGAATAAAACATTCAACTTTCAGTAATTTGCAGTTTGCTTTATTTAGAGTTACACATCATATACATTTTTTGATTTAAGCACAATAATTATCTAACTTAATAGCAATGCAGCGGCAACACAAGCAGCGCAGAAAAAAACATTGTCTTTAATATATACGACAACAAACGCTAGATGGCGCGAACGCATTTGAATTGGTTTCTGTTGGTATAATAAATGATCAAATATTCAGTATTTCCCAATTCTCTTTATTTATAGTTTACACTTTAGAAAGATTTTATATTTTTTTTTAATATAATTTTGTCTAATTTAATCGCAATGCAGCAGCAACACCAGTACCAGTGCAGAAAATTGGCATCTACCTACAACGAATATAATTATACGTTTAACATATTTTGCAAAGAACCTTCAGATTACTCGATGCACGTGCTGGGCATCGTTGTTACCGCTGCTGCCAACTAATGCCCTGTATATAAGTTTGTTACATGCACTCATGTTTGTTGAATTTTGGTCTGTTGGATTAATATAAAGGATTATTAGAAGAGGAAACGTTATTATGCATACGTACATAATAAACGTTAATGTATATAATAATATTAGCAAGTATATAGCGTTTGCTTTTTATATCGAAGTTATTTCTTATTTTCTTCAGTGTCTTTCAGATGACAGGTCTGATTCACTTTGAATATGTTAGAGAGTTCATCCAGCAAGGTCTCATAGCGATAAGCAACGCGGATTTCTGGAACATTCGTGCGAGTGATGTCGTTTCCGTTGATGCCATCCTCATAGTAGTTGGGACCTAGCCACTGCTGCTTGATCTGTGCCAGAAAGAAACGGTGTTAGCCAAAGCAGTGCAAACATTTCAGGCCTTCTACTCACGTTATGAGGAAAGCCGCTCATCATTACGCTGTTGCGTGCCAGCTCGCACATGTCACAGGAGCTGAGTTTCCACACCTGCGCCGCAATGCTGTACTCTTCCATGAGCGGTTCCTGAAATGATAAATCATAATAAATTCTAGGACACATTTGTATTTCGACTCTCCTGTTCACGTACCTTGGTGAAGTGAAACTGCAGCGGATCATCGGTAGATAGTGAGATAATAAGTCCACGAGCCAAGTACTCTGGCAGTGGATTGCGATGATAGTTGAGAAACAGAGAATTGTTAGACAGTGGCGACATAGCAATGCCAATTTGGGTCAAGTAATAGAGGTACTGCAGCACCGGCACCTTGCGCAGCAGAAGGCCGTGCGAAATATTCTCAGCCATTAGATACCCACAGACTAGATGCTGCACAGGTCCAGCCTCCCCGCAATGAGGTCGTAGCACAAAGGTGTTAAGACCGCGCTGCCTGAAAATGTTAAAGATTTTTGGCATAAATATTGAGAGTTCACAACAGACTTTAGCATGCCAGCGGCATCAACTCACTTTCTAAACTTGTTAAGCACCGTCATATTGGCGTACATGTAATATATGTAGTAAGCATACGGCGGATTATCCTCGTACGTCCATTCTTCGGGCCTGGGCACGTCGTTGTCGAACAGCGGATTCTCCGGCTTGGACTCATCATCCACGGAATCGAAACCAATCACGTAATTTAAAAAACGATGCAAATTTGGATTTTCACTTGGCTTGTTGGTCGCCTCGAATAGCGGTAAAAAAATGTTATTCATTATCTCCTGGAATGACGACATCATCTTGTTCGACTTGAAGATATCAAAGAGCCTTGGTATTTGTATTAACCAACGTATGTTCGAGCTATAGACATCATTGTCGATGGCCCATTTGGCAAGTTTATTCCACTCATCAGGCGACTTGCCATAAATGGAGAGACGCAGCTCTGCATTCTGATATTTCGATTCTTCCAAATCGAAAGCCACTTCCTAAGTGTATAATTATATAAAAAAAAATATATAAATATATGAATAATATATAGTTCTCAGCGCCTACCTTTATAATTTGTGCAAAGTATTTGCCATTCAAAAAATTGTCCGTCTTGAGGAAGACCTCCCGTAGGCGCGATTCACCAATGGGATTGTATTTGGAATTAAATTTATCGAAGCGATGGAACGTATTGCGATCGGCATGAACATCAAGCATATCAACGGTTAGATCGTATGTGGTAAGATTCATCGATTGAAAGACTTGGGCCAATGTCATCGGCTGGCCGTTCGTATGGGTAACCACCTCGTTGGCATTGTTCTTCAAAGTCTTCTTGATGAAGCGTAGCAAATGCTTTTGATTCATACAGGACGCTGCATGTATATGCGTGTCCACCTTTCTAGTGTTGTAAAAGTCCCGATGCGGAACGGCCTTCTGGGCGGCCAACTCACGTAGTTCGTTCAATAACACGTGCATCTGGTACTTGGACGACAAATAACAAAGGCGACGGTAGCAAAATGATTTCCTATCGAATACAAGAAGAAGGATGTTCAATCAATTTAAGATTAGGCCAACAGCCATAGGTGGACGTTGGGTGCACTCACAAGGGTCCATCAGCTATCATATTACACATGACCTGCATGTCGTTCACAAATTGATTCATATCCGGATAAGTGAAGTCCAGTTCGCTCGTGCATTCCTGCAAAGGAAATCAACACACAATAAATACGGATGAAAGAGTGCGGATCTCTGGCGAACTTACCTTATCGTTGTAGATATGAAAGACGCCATTCAGTGGCTTAATGAAATACGATTCATCTGGTACAAACTCAACGTCCCAGGCGTGTCTGGACCTGAGCGGCGCCGGCAGCGTGTGGTGTTCTGCGCGAGTGGTTTATGCAATAAATTTTTACAAGTATTCATATTGAGTACGGTAGTAGTGTTGGCAAATGCTACAAATTATTTCGATTAATATGTCAAACTAACGGTACTTCAACTACAAATGCGCTACACACAAATTGTTCTTGTTGTTTGCTGTGTGCGTGTGAAGAACTTTTGTTGCTGCTCAATAATTATTGTCAGATATATATATATATATATATATATGTTAACAAATACGAAAACATTTAAATAATACACTGTTTGGCTGAGATAAGTGAACAGATAATCCAAAGACTGTTTCTTATCTCTAAGTCAATGCCCCACAATTAGCCAGTTGGTGCGTAAAAAGTTCAATTCGGATTAATGTGCATTAGTTGCTGTTAGCAATTTAATTTCTTCTTGTTTTGTTTTAAATCATTTCTGATCTTGATCTACAAATTAAATTTGCAACTGTTTACTTAAGTGCTTTAAGTGGGGTTTTCAAACTCGGCTGAGGTAAGCGATACACTCTACTGCAGGCAGACAGAACACAAAGAGAGAGGCGTAAGAGAGCGAGAGAGACAGAGTGAATAAGAATTGTTAGCAAAGTCAAAAATACATTGGGTAGAAAGAGACAGAAACATTTGGGTGCATAAATACAATACGACAAAAAGCATAGGCAAATCTTCGAAAACAATTGGCAATCGTGACAAAGCCTAAATGCTACGGCACGCGCTTGGACACTCCAGAGAGCGAGCGCAAAAATAGAAACATAAACAGAGCGAGCGATTAGCATAAGGAACTAAAAGAGCATAAAACGGTATGTATGTATATGTGTGTGTATGTGCGAGCGTGAGTGAGAGTAAATATTTGATCAGTCAACAAAAAGAAGCAATAGTGGTTTGGGGATGTGAGTGAGAGGGAGAGAGAAAGAGTGGGAAGAAAAGCAGGAAAGCAACAAAAGAACTTAACAATTCAATCCGAACACGGAAGCAGCCGCGACCGAATTACCTGTATATTTCGCCATACTCTGTTTGCGAATTATGTCTATAAAAAATGAAATAAAAATAATATATATATAGAAAATCTTTATACAAAATCAAAAATAAGAAAGAAAAGAAAGGAAAAAGTCCACTGAGACAAAATAAAAAGAATTGAAGACAAGCAAGACCTGAGCAAAGAGAGTAGAGTAGGTGGGCCGGACTCAAGAAATCATAGATAAACATAGGTAAATGAGAAACTTACTAAACGCAATAGAAGAAGACGTGACACGAATAATGTGACTGCAGCTAGCGAGCGAGATATACAAAAGAAAGAGACAAATATACATTTATATGAGACTATATGCATATTTGGAAAGAGAGAGAGAGAGAGAGAGACATATATAATGGGAGAGAGAGAAAGATATTTATAAAGAGAGCTGGTTGAGGTTGTTAAGGTAGCAAGGTAGTTCTAGCTGAAAACAAGAGAATAAAGAGCTTTACGCGTTCCTAGCGCATGGTCAACTTAATAACTGTAATCTATATACATAAAGTTAACGGCAAAAGATTAAAAAAAAAACAATGAAACTATCCATTTGTATTATACATGGCATACACAGCATATGCAGACATATTTGTTATATGCATGGTTTCATGGTGCTATACAACACTGGCAGAACTCTCTACTACATATGGCTTTTGGGGTGACCATACCGACGCTTAATCGGCTAGACCAATTGTTGCTGATACGGATGCTGGTTTCGTTCGTATGCGATTTGGACTTACCCGAAACAGATTTGACTGGCATATTCTCGTAGCGATCCTTGAGACTCACCGTCTTGAGGAACCGAGCTGTAGTCGTTGGAAACGATTGATCCGATACTTCCATGTAGTGGGCACGCAGCTTGAGTGCTTCGATAAGGAGAGTCGATGCACGCTCCAGATCTTCTAGCGGTACACCGCTCGTATCCTCGCCGGATACGGAAACACGCTGAAAATTAATGTCTGCATCTGTGATACGCTTATGTTCCGTCTCTTCTGGCTGATCCTCTGAATCAGAGCTACTGCGTCGCGGCGATGCTTGAATCGGCGCAGCCGAACGGAAACCGGTCGATTGCCTAGGTGAAACGGTGTAAAGGAAAACACGTCAGACAAATTTCAATAAAGACTTGGCCAGCCGGACTGCACCATTGCTCCTCATCGGGCTGATACTCGTAATGGCGACAGAAGCTATAGCTATCATCCGCGAAAGACATGCTGCTCCTGACCAATGCACCTGGCGAATGGCCCACTATCGAGCTGACTTAGCCAACTTCCGAAAGTTGCCAAAGTTTACAGTTGCCCAATGATCGATTGAGCGATTAATTTATAGACCCTGCCCGCCCGATATATACACTTTGGACAGCAGCACGCAATGGCAACCAATCCAACCACCCACACACCTGGTTTGTTTGCCAAAAAATAATTATGAATACCCTGACCGGTCGGGTCGGGTAGGGTCGGGCTGGGTTGCTCTTAAGCGCCTAACGCCCAGCTCGAAAGAACATTAATCATTTCGATGCGTCAATTGAGAGGGTTCTTCCTGACCCCGTGTACGTTATGAAAGCTAATAACCCTATATCTCCTCTTCTATCTGTACAACAAAAGCAATGGCAACGGCAACGGCAACGGAAGGAACTTCAAGTGCAATTCTGAAGTTCGCAACTTTCGACGCTTGGCGTGTGACACGAACACGAACACGAATTGAAAGCAAAGTGCCTGGATGATTGGATGATTGCGCGTCCTCAATGTCAGCGTAGGTCGTGAAGGTACTCCAAAAAAAAGGGCAAAAAGCGTTCCGATGGCAACCGGGGCTTTGTGGGTTAAGGGCTTTGAGCAACGGCACCCGAAAACGCGTTGCGACTTTGTCGATGCGCCCTTCCAAGTTATATGGATGCACAAATTGTACTGAATGTGACGGCATCCAAAATTTAAATTGTGGCTAACAGCAGTGCCCGTTGGTGCTGCCAGTGGTGGTTGTGGTTGTGCTGGTGGTGGTTTCATCATTATGCCATAAGCCGCGCTGTTGACGCGGTCGCATTGCTGGCCATCGCCTAATGCAGTCCCATTCAAAATCAAAACGTGTCCAACGCTGTTGTCGTCTCTGCTTTGGCACCTGCTTGGCCCGCACGACCCATTCGCTAAAGAACCCAGTTCTCCGCTTCTCTCGCCCACTACCTCACCTCCTCCAAGCCCCTTGCCCCCTGCCCCCTGCCCCCAGCCGGCCATGACCAAGTAGCTGTCCCCGACTAGTCGCTTGGATTAGCTGAGGGTCCAAAAACAATGTGAACTTGATAGCTAGAGAATACACGACTCTTAGAATATCCGACGACAGAATACCCTAACTTTAGCATAGACCAAGGAATTGTCTGGCGGGTATAGCTAAAGAGTAGACCCTAACACCATAGCAGCTCATTGATCTGACTCAGATAATAGATCAACTACATCATATGATATAGAGAGAGAGATGGTTAGATCTCTTTAATCTTTAAATTAGAATAGCTCAAGACAAGTGCTCAATTGACATCAATTGGAGTTATAGAAACAATGATACTTTGTTTCAGCATTTAAGAAGATAGCACCGATGTTTTGAGCAGCTAGCATAATCGATGAGCAACTCAAGACACCTGTTGCAAGGTTGCAATTACAGTGCATTCAGAGCGTTCACTTTGCTGTTGTTGTCGTTCATTACGAGGCTTTTGAAATGTTAGTTAGAATAGAGAATTGTATGCGTGGAGCTACATAGCTAGGCAGAGCGACCCAGAGTATTGTATATAGTCAAAATGTAGTTTATATAAATATATAAAAATATAGTATATATTTTATAAGACAGAAGATGCCAGTTACAATATAGAAGATGGTATAGAATAGAAGAATGGAAGATAGAAAATGCGAAATAGAACATAGAAGACGGACGTAAGACAATAGAAGATAAAGGAAAAAGATGGATGGATAAAAGGTAGATGGATGATAGAAGGTAGAAAATGAAGGGTACAAGTTCATTTTCTATAGATAGAATAGAAGACGGAATATGCAAGAAACAATATAGAATATAGTAGGACGACAAAAATATAGAAAATAGATAATACAAGTTACAAGATAGAATATGAAAAATAGAGGATCGTGAAAAGAAAGTTATATTAAATATAAAAACTGGAGAATAGAAGAAGGAAGATGCAAGTTAGAAGATAGAAGATGGCAGAAAGGCTAGAGAAGATGGAGGATAGAAAATATAAGATGGACGATAGAAGTTGTGGAATAGTAGATGGAAGAATATGGAGATTAAAAGATGGAAGATGCTAGATATAAGATAGAGAATACAAGTTAGAAGATGACAGAGACAACATAAAAGATAGAGGATAGAAGTTCTAACGTTTTCAACTGGTTTTGAAATCGATTTGTGCTTGATCTATGGCTACATTAATCTTATGGGGCCATCTTTTGATGCACATATATATATATAACAGATTTAGCACTATCTGATTCGTATTATTAATGCGATCTAAATTTAGTTTTTGTAATTATGTAATTATTGTTTACTTAACGAATGTTTCGATTCGCTTACGAATAGGGTTTTGTACTCACTTCTCATTTAGCAACCGCTGTATTTGCAATTTCTTCTCAATCTGTTCAATTGGAAACTGAGGTACTTCGTATGGTGCCGAAATTTCATTACTTAGCTCATTGTCCGCCTCTGGCTTATCAGCGTCTGACGAGTCGATCATATCGCCTGTAAAATACAACAAATTGACAGTTAATTGATGCTTTATACATATTATTTTTCTATACTATATTTTATGATTATATATATATTTAATGTGTCTATATATTGAACCTACAAATCGTTTCGACTGTCTCAAACTCTGCTTTGATGCCGTTTTTACTTTTCATGCTCTTCGACTCCATGATATTGGTGCCAAAGAGCTTTGCATCCACTTGCATACGATGTACACTGTCCATCCGATTAAAGTTCATAGCGAATAAGCGCGAGAGGGACGAACTAAGGGGGCGGCGGTAGCTCTCTCTCTGAATTGAGTTTGTTCGTCGTTCCCGCAACGCTTGTAACCTGAACGAGCGCTGACGCTTTAATGACCAAACCCCGAGCCGAGAAACTCTCGACTGCGACTCGACTACGACTCGAAGCGATGCCTGACAGCCGACGGCTGTCGCTGTTGCTGCTGCTCTTGTTGCTGCTATTTTCCTTTTTTTTCGAAAACAGTAAATTTCGATTCGGATTCACGATTTTACAAAATTCGAATACAAATCACAAAAGAAGCAGCTCGAAAACAAATAATAAAACAGCTCGAAAGGCAGCTCAAATAGCTGACGGCGATAATGAAAATCGAGTGGGAGCCATACCGAACTATCAATACGCTGCAAGATCAGAGCGAATGTGACTCTTGCCAATTAATATGGATGAGTTGATGAATTGATTTGTCAACAAAATATTGCCTACTTTGAGAAAAACTAAAATGCTGAACTCAAATGAACTAACATAAAACTATATAAATATATATATATATATATATATATATATCTATATCTATATCTATATCTACGTATCTACAATCCATTTATCATATAAATATTCATATAAATATATAGCTACATCAAACAACCTGCCAAATCAGATGACTAAGTAACGCTACCCTTTAGATAGTGCAGACAGAGCTATCTCGGTCTGTTTAGATGTGGGAAATCAATAGCAGTCCAGACGTGCCCAAAACAAACCTACGCTCTAGTAGCGTCCCGCTGCTCGACATGGGCATAGACATAGTTACAGAGCTGGCGGCAAGTTGAAGAGATAGTTGTCCGCAAGATGAGAGATGACAGGCATCAACTTTCTTGTCTTGTCTGGCCTTTGAGGTGGGCGCTAGACATTCAACACTATGCTATATGGTAATTGGTAACGTGGGCTTGTGCTCATGCAAATTTGTATAGCTGCTCTTAGATAACCATGCTAAATTTTAAAATATTAAATTCATAAAAAATCTTTTGAAATTCGTAGAGAAACTGCTTGGCAACGGTTTCGCACAATTCAGTCTTTGACTGCCTGCAAGCTGTATATGATGCGCCTGTTGCAGCTAAAAGCTAATTCTATGTGAAGTTTCATAGCAATTAGAAATTGACAGACATGCGAATTGACATATTTCGGCGAATAATTGAAGCTCTGCCCTTAAAGCTTTACAAATATTGTTGCTAAGTGATGACACCCCATGTAAGTGCATCTTTACAAGCTGTAGAATACATATACATATATATATATATATATATATATAGACGTATATATTTATATATAGTTAGCTAGTAGGTAGTAGTTTAACTACATGCAATTAGCTGTCATCAACAGCGTTTGCACTTAGGCCCAATGAATGAATTCGTTTGTAGTGCAGTGTTGCATCAAACAGGTGCTGCTACTGCCTCGTTCGTGTGCGTGTGCGTGTGCGTGTGGGCGCGTGCAAACAGTTGGCCATTGACCAGACTGAGCGAGGTTTGCATGGAGCTGGATTGTCGCCTGTTCGCAGCGATGTGAGACGTGAGATTTGCGGATCACACTTACAATTGCATTTGATTGGAATCGTTGTGCCGCGTGGGCAGTTTGTTATTGCGGTTCTGTCTTTGATGCTTGGTAAGTTGTTGCGTCGCGGAACTGCGGGCAGAACGTCCTTGCTGGAATCGGCGATCACATCTTCGAATGAATCGGTGTCCTGGGTAGTGCGATCGACACCATCGCTGTTGCCGATAATGCCGCGGTATGCCATCTTGTTCTGCAGCAGGCGCTTGCCACAGGCAACGCAACGCCAGGAATGCAGCACTTTAGTAGTTATGCCTGCACCAACTTGCGGCTGACAACGGTTGGACAGAATGTGGGGCCCCTTGGCAAAAATGCAGCGTGCCCCAATTGCTTTGGAGGCTCCTATTTCGTTACAGTTATTTCGGTACCATTTAGATTTTCATTGATGTTGCCGCAAAAAAAAAATTTTATATAAGATATAAATTTGCTTTTTCTCTCAACATACAATTTATAAGGTTGCTCTCTCTCGCTCTCGCTCTCCCTCTCTCTCTCTCTCTCACTCTCACTCTCTCGGTCCTCTCTGTGTCTAGAATTTTCGCTTCACCGGTTAAAGTTGTGCGTTGTCCTCCGATTCACTTAATATTTTCTTATCTATATTTATATATATATATATATATATCTGTATATATGGCAATATTTATCACTGATCGTTCACTGATCACTCGAGTTGATGCTGCAACTGTTTTGTCTAGGAGACAACAACGCAATAAGCACATCTACGCGCTAATTTCACTTTTGGATATGTTCTTTGTTTTTTTTTTGCTCCTCTGTCAAATGGTTGGCAGTTGTTGTTCACTGCCAGACGATTTCATCCAAAGTTTATATATCGGCTAAAGTTTTAGTCGGCGTTAATGAGAGAGCCAAATGCAAGTGCAGAGCTTTCGCTCAGCTAGCTCTCTCCCTCTCTCTTTCTCTCGGAAAAGCTTTGCGGCTTTTCCCCTTATTGTTGATAGCATGTTATTTTTTGGATCAACATATATATGAGTATATATATATATATATATATATATATATATTGATATATCCAGCAGAGCAAGGCGTTGAGCTGATCGTGCGCAAAATATGTTGCGCTACAATAGACTTGCCAAGGTATATTAGTTCCAGCTATATCTATATGTCTATAGAGATCTAATCTATTCACTTGCTAAAGAACGTGTCGATAGCAAAATCTAATCAATTGCCATAGAAAATGGAATTTCGATTAAAGATATCGATAATCGACAGTCGACAATCGACAATCTTTTATATCGAATAGAAAACATGTCATAGCTGGAGGGCCATTAATTAGATTGATAACTGGGCAATTGTTGTCGACTCGCAATAAACTAAAAGATAGCGTTTTGGTCCCAAGAATCGTAGTGCTGAGGGACCGTGTCTAGCTAACATTTCGAGTGTCGGTAATTTTCCCTTTGCCACACACTCACAGATCGCAATCAGTGCTAATGGCCCAAACACAACTAGCGTTCATTGTGACTAGTGGAGAACAATGTGTGTGTGTGTGTGTGTGGAGTGGCGTCGTTGTTGAGAAGTCAAATTTGATAAACTGTTTGCATATGACAACAAGTCTATCAAAATTAGCAACCCGATGATAACGAGCGCTACGTCGCAACGAACTGTGCCGCCTCAAACCTGATGGCTCTATAAGTCAAGCAATACAGCGTCAAAATTGCAAGTAATCGCGGTTCATTAGCCCAATTTCGTTTTTGGCCAGCCAATGCAAACAGTCGATATAATATACCTTAAGAGAATATTTATAAATATAATATATATATATATAATACAATAATCGAAGTTATTTCCCGCTTGCGGCAACCCAATCAAATCTCTTTGGCAAAGTCAAGCTGCGGCAACTCCATTGAAGTTTCCGAATCGAAATTTATTGGCTATTAATAGATTATTGATGTAAATTGATACAAGATCAATAACCTTACTTGAGTGCTTGGGAAGTGCAAGTACTTTAGCTGGCAGTGTCCGACTCGCAGATACCTGAACTCAAACGGTTGTTGCGCTAACCAAATTTGCGTATATTTCAGATGAATTTAGATAACAAATTTTGGATATTATCTAAATAGCACGTTCCTTGAATTCATGAGAATCGAGTAGGCAACAAATATTTAACTTAACCAGAATTTACCCGAACTAAATGCAGGTAAGCAAAAAGTTTAGAAGAATTAAGCTAGTTCAGAGTCTAAATGCGCATTCCCAGTGAGAATCGCGAAGAAGTGCAGGAAATAATATGCATTTCTATGCTAATTACACTGCACATTCCTAGCCGACATTTAAATAATACTCTGGACAATTTATGGCTATAGTTTACTACTAGCGCAATTACAAGCAATTTGCAATTTGCACGAATTGTTTTCTGGTCGCGTACAGACGCCTAAATGCTTTTCTGATAGCTCAGAGTCTAGATTGGCTGTTAGATATTGTCAGTTATCGATAAAAGATAGCTATCGATTACACTTCTTATTAGCCATGCAAGGAATTCAAACTACTGCTAAGAAGAGGCTATCTTCAACTGAAAGTTGGTGTAACAGACGAAGAAGCAGAAGTTATAATAAATATGTTATAATAAATATGGTATATCTATAATACATCATAAATCATCTATAAGCGAACAAAAAGAACACAGCTGACAGCTAAACCCTATTGAAGCCTATAGCTTAAATGAGTACAATGCTTTCGCTTCGCACACTTAAAAGTCAAAGTTCTTCGACCATATTAACGATATATCTATATAGATATATCTATAGACACACATATATATGTATATCTTGTATAAATAATTGTTGTTTTGGCATTTATTTTTGGCTTCTTGACTTTTGTTGTTGATTTTATTGACCGAATTGTGCGCTTATTAATTGCTGCGTTTTGTTATTTTCATTTGGCTGTCGTCTTCTGGCTATTTCGGGCACTTTGCCATTTTGGCTTTTGGCTATTCGCTTTTTGGCCATTGGCCGCATTCAAATTGATTTTCATAAAACTGTCAACTGTGCCACAAAATCTACACACATTACACATTACATAATGCCCTGCAAAGGTTTGCCACCAAGAAAAAAATCCGATTGCGAATATTTTTCCCATGGAGCTGAGCTTTTGCCTTAGCGAATAAACGAACTAAACTGATTTTCCCATATCGAGCAAGTTCCTAACAGAGCAAACAAAACATGACACATATATAATATAACTGATATATGTATATTTTTGTCTATAAATACATATATAAATGTGTTAAGGATGACTTGCTCGCCGCGAAGCTTAGATGCTCTAAAAACTTGCAGTCAAATTGGGAAGACCAAAGACAGAATTAAATAAGTTTGAGCCAATTATGATTCTTCCTATATACATGTGTATATATATAGATATACACTTGTTATACGAAACATAAGCCAGCATGCTGAAGCTACATGCTTATAGTTTAGTTTCTAATAAAGTTACAAAGATAAAAAAAATTGATTTTAAAACTTATTAATTTTAAGCAAAATCGAACAGATTTGAAAAATTATAAATATAAATTTATAATTAAAGTATGCTCTTTTAAAAAAATTCTATTTAATTTATCCTAAAAAAAAAAATAATAATAATAAAAAATTTAATTCAAATAATTTTTAATCTATTATAATTAAACAAAATTTATATATATATTTTAAATTAAACAATAAATATTGAAAATTAAATATTTTGAATATTAAATTTCATAAAAATATTTTAATTTTTTAAGTATGTATAAAAATTACAAATATTGTATAAATAAAATAATGAATAAGGAAAATTTAATATTAATAATATAAGTTAAAAAAATATATTAGAATTATTATATATATAAACAAAATAATAAAAGCTTATAATTTTACAAATCAATATCTTTGTTTCAGGGTTAATCTTATCTTAGAAAAAACATTTTTTTTTAAGCTGAAACACTAAAATGGATTTGCAGCTTTCTCAAACAATTTCGAATAATTGAAAATGAAACATAAAAATAAAATTTGTAGTTACGAGACGTTTATTGAAATGAAATGATATAGCAGTTCGATTCGACGACTTGCAAATGCTCTACACCTGCTTAGGTAAGTCACAACTTGGGGGTCTCAAGGTAGGGTATTGGAAGTGGTAAGCTTCTGGGAAATAACTTTGTGGCGTGGCAAAGAGCCATTGTATACTGAGCAAAGACTGGTAGAGAGAGAGGCGAGAGTGAGAGAAAGAGAGGGAGAGAGCACTGCAAGAGTGCAAAAAACTTATTTAGAAGCTTAGGCAAAAGCTGTTGTGAAAGGAGAACAAAGAGAAATGGAAAGCAAAACAAAAAACTTTTGTCGTTGTTCATTGTTCCTTTTACTGTTGTCATTGTTGTCGTTGATGTCGTCGATGTTGTTGTTGTTGTTGGTCTAATTGAAAACCTGACCTATGCCTAGGCAAAAGTTACCCATTGGGCTCTACTCGTTTGCCATCTGAATATCAATGAACGTTTGGCAGGAACGAAACAGCTCAATTAAAGCAAATTGCGAAATGCGTGGGACGCGATGTACATACAGCAGAGACCCACATACGTACGGACACATGTACATATATATGTACATACATATGCGCATAGATTGAAGTGATTCATCGATTCGTGGGGTGGAAAGCATATAATTACTCATAGCAAGATAATGATGCATCTATATCTGTATGTATATCTATATCTATATCTGTATCTATATCTATATCTGTATCTATATCTATATCTATATCTATATCTATATCTATATGTATATCTATATCTATATCTATATCTATATCTATATCTATATCAAAATCTAAATCTATATCTATGTCTATATCTATATCTATATCTATATCTATAACTATATCTATATCTATATCTATCTATATCTATATCTATATCTATATCTATATCTATATCTATATCTATATCTATCTCTATCTCTATCTCTATCTCTATCTCTATCTCTATCTCTATCTCTATCTCTATCTCTATCTCTATCTCTATCTCTATCTCTATCTCTATCTCTATCTCTATCGCATTTGATTTTTATAGCTAAATAATTTCCCATTTCCATTGTTGTTAAGTCCTCCAATGCGCAATATGGCTATATGCATCAGTTTAATGTGCGTTCACGAAATGAAAGGAGTTTATTGGCTTTATACACTCTTCGGCTGTCTGTCTGTATGAACGCAAATAACATTTGGAAAATGTACACTTTGTTATGCTAGTCTTATACCTGGTATATCAGCACTTCTATCAATTTACGTGCTGGAGAGTTGAAATTTGGAGTATATAATTGCGTAGACAAGTCTAGACCAAATGTATAAGATATATCTGTAGGGGCGTGGCGAATTGCTTAAAGCAAAGCTTAGTTATAGTTGAGCTTCTCTATTGGGTCAAGTTACTGCAAAATCCCTGTTAGGACAACCAAAGTCTTTAAGTTTTTTGGACCATGAACGAGTATTATGCAGTCGTTAATATGTTTTACGATTGTAAAATACACAAATTTAATTAATAATTCCATATATGTTTTGTAATTTTATTGGAATTTCAATTATTTTTTCATTTCCATCGATGATTTTGTCTGACTGACACTTGCTTTAGCTATTATTCAGCTCGTGACTCAGCGAAGCTGTGGAAAACCAAGTTAAAAGTGTTCTAGTGGGCAGTATTCGACTAGGATATACCCAGAACCAGAGCACAAAACTGATCTTCCAATCTGCTTACGCTTCTTTTATACTAACTATAACTAAGAATCAATTTTTGCACAGATACACATACACACACACACACACACACACACGCACACAAACACTCGCTCGCTCGCACCGCTTACTGCGCAGTTTATGCAGCCGCTGCGCTTGGACTGCATTAAGGCGTTCGCTCGGGCAAATAAGTTGTTGAATAAAATTAGTTCTGGATGGAATTGTTTAATACAATTTTTAGATCTGACATTCAGATGTGTGTATTACTTGACTACTTGAAATAGTAGAGACTTTTTTAAGAAAGTTGGGGATGGATACATTTGAAATCTCAATTCTCTAGGTGTTGAGGGCTACTTTATAGGGTCTGTCAAGCCTTCTTCTGTTAACTTCTTAACTTGCATTTTCAATGGCTGCTGGGTATAAAAGAGTTGAGTCAATGTAATCCTCTCTATTTCTAGCATTCTAAAGCATGTGAAGTCATATTGTTTATAACTAATATCTATTTATAACTATGCTAATCTTAGTCAGGCTGATTCATGCTCGTTAACACTTGCAATGGAACTACTTTGTAAGTATGTTTTTCATGTGTATTTAATCTATATCATTAATGATTCTTTTTCTCTTTTCTCTTTTCTCTTTTATGGCGTATCTCTTTAGTTAGACAATTTCTATTGCCACGCACACGTACACACATTCATATAATATTTATTAAAATGATTGCCAGCTGTTACAATTGCCGGGCCATTGTGAAATACGTCTGCATAATATGCCGGGTAGCAATGCTGGGTTGTTATTCATGGCTCTATTTATAGCCAAAGCTGAAGAGCAAATGATAAGCTCCACGTCAGAGAAAGGGACTGATAACAGGCAACACACAATACACACACAAACACACACGCTGATATATATGTATGTCTGTATATAGATTATCACAGCACAGGTCTGTTGTTCTTGCCCGTTGATTAGGTTCGAGTTGCCCTCCAATGGTTCTCTTTGGAGGCATCTTTAAGTATTGGTTCAATAACATTTACTGTTATTGTGGCTTATGGCTTAAGTATATTTGGCCAGTCCAACTCGACTCGAGTCTATTGATTGCAACATGCATACAGCAGTATCCAAACATGGGCACTTTTTACTGTCGGCTCTGGGGTGACATCACTGAGGCAGCAGCCGACAGGGCAGGAGAGAAAACGGAGAGTAGATATCCAATTTCAAAAGTAATGAAAGCATTAAGAGTCTACTTGTGCTTATGAGAATCGCAGAGTAAGGCACGACTAAAATTCTATTTTTGTGTTTTCTTCCCTTCTTATATTTAGAGTGTATTTTTGTATGTTTGTATGTAAGCAAAGTGTATAAAATAACCAAAAAATACTTCTAAATATGATAACTTAAAATCAAATCATTCATAAAAGTCTCAGTCTTATTCGATTCGCTTTCTGGATAATATTTTGCAGATATTCCATGGATATTGATTGCGAAAAACATTTTGCATATATGTTTTGCTATATATATATATATATCAGCCTTCTAGCCAGGACCTACTATGCACACATCTATCTATATATACACATATATATATGTATATATATACCAATAGAAAAAGTAAGGTGTGCGTGTACGCACGGGCATCCAATTTTCTAAATGGCTTTGCCTCTGACAACGTCTATCGACGTGTTTGCCGGTATTTTTCCTATACTTAACTTGTTTGCCATATATTTTGGGGCGACTCTATATATACCTAGTAAATATTTGCGTTCACCAAAAAGCAGTTGTTTCTCTATATGAGACTAGTTGGTAATTGTTATAACTCAGTAGAGATCGTTAAGGCAATAAGTTTTAAGTCCCTTTTTAAAGTGACTGTTAAATTTTATTGCTTTAACGATCTGGGCATCTGGAGTTTATACTTATATGTATTTGTAGTGATTATACGTTTTTATGTGCGAAAAGCGTATGTGGGAAGAAGCAACAGTTGCTTGAATACTGCTTAGTCATTCATTAGCTCTGGTATTTTCGCTGCTTTCCAACACTGAGAGCTAACAGTCACAGTTAGTGTGGCATGGCGACAGGATATGCGGCGCCCATGCAACAAGCTCAAAGAGCGAAAAGTTGCACACGTCATGCAAATAGAGTTTCTAGTTTCTAGCTTTTGGGGTCGCGGCAACTTTTCTGTTGTTGCTTGCCAGCCAACCCAAAGGCAGAATGGTTGTATGTATATATTTCTGTTCTGTTCAGTTCTTCTTCTCTTTTTGCTGCCATTTCCATGACCAGCAATTACAGCTCTCACACGCATACACGCAAAACTGGCTGCGTGCGTGCGTGTCTGTGTCTGTGTGTGTATTTATTTGTGCAATTGTTAAGCCATCACTCACCTCCTTTGCGCTTCTCAATTCGCCGTATGCTCAGGCCCATGTCTGGGTCCATGTCCATTTCAACGTCGGTGTCAAAGCCAAAGCTGCGATAGCCCTTGGCACTTAGTGCATCTGCATAGCTTTGCATGCCGCTGTTTTCACACACACACTTGCACTCACACGCACAAGCACACACACACACTTACACACACCGGCTATGCCTGCTCTCTATTGATAATGAGCTTTTATTTAGTGCGTTTGTGACGTGCCTTGAACTTGATGCTGCTGCTGGGCTTTGCGGTGTCGTCACTTTTGGCTTGGCTCTTCCACTCCTCCACTTCCTCCGCCTGTTACTTTTCCTTTCCTTTTATTCTGTCTGTGTTGCAATTTCGTGCCGAATTGCAAGCGATTATGTTTTTTAAGTGCAAATGTAAATACAAGATTTTCTCACTCAGAAATCGCACGCTAGTCAAATATTAAGTGACACGCCACTTTCAGTTCAACGCAACGCAAAAAAAATTATAAAAAAAAACAATAACAATAATACTGCTTTGTATTGAACGAAATTAAATGCGGAACTTTCGATTGGCACTCGTTAAGCGCTACAACTTTATTTTGCGACTGGGACGTTCAGCCGGAACTTTTTTTATGCATTGCGCAGCGCAGAAAATTTCAATGCGCCAAGCGTTGCCACTGGCAATTGAACGGCGTTGCCAGCTACTGAGGAAAAGGACGTGTAGTGCAGCCAGACTGAGCATGCAGCTAACCATTAGTGATGCCAGGGGTAGCGATAGTATCGATTGTTTTGCTTAGCGCGCTCTTTTGAATGCGCCAATAATCGCAACTGCTGAGCGCCAAATGTGAAAAGTACGTTTTGAATTAAAAGCCGTTATTCTTTTTTTTTGTTATTTAGTTTATTTGTTTTTTTTTAGTTTTTTTTTTATTATTTTTCGTTTTTGTTTTTTTGGTTTCGTTTTTTGGTTTTTGTTTGTTTGTTAATGTAATGCATAAAAATTGTGTTGTTTTAAAACTAAACCAATAAACATTTCACTTTATTAGTTTAATACAAATAATTTCACTTGTCACGACAAATAGTTATTCAGATTTTCAATTGCAAAGTATTTTTTTTTCTTTTGTTAAGTTTTTCTTTTTTTCTCTCTATTTATTAGTATTTATTTGTTGTTTCATTTACTTTTGTATATAAGGAAACGCAAAAAATCTCTAAACAAGAATATAGTTCTGTTTGATTTTTCTTTGTCGTTTGTTTCTTGTTTGGAACGGCTTTATTGAACTTTTGTTGTTGTTTGGATTTTTGTTGCATATAAGTACATTTGTTTGTTTGTTTTTTTTTTGTTTTTTTGCTTTAAAAACATTAAATCTTTGGCAGGCATTGCATTTCGTAGTTTTGTAAAAGTTTCGATAAAACGATTGAAACCAAAATCCATAAACTCAAAATCAAAGTTTTTCTTTTAAATAACTGAACGAATCAATTGTTTATACTAAATACATTTGAGATGAATTTTCTTCTGCTTTTTAGTTCATGATTTTTTTTTGTGATTTTTTTTTCTTTTTGTTGTTATTTGTTTGTCTTCATTAATATATTAAATACACATCAATACGTTAGTTTAAAAATTGTGGTTTTTGTTTTTGTTTTTTTTTTTGTTTTGTGCTAAATTACATTTTAAAAATATGCTTAATATTTTGTTGTTGTTGTTTTTGCTTTTGTTAAGTCAAAGACACGAAAGTGAAAGAGGTTTTGGTTTTTGGTTTACGTCTGTTTTTGCTTAATTTATTATGTGTTTTGCTTTAATTGTTTATTTAGTGTAATTAATTTTTCATGCGCTTAATTTAAAACACCGAGAGTTTGCTCAAAAGTTGCTTAAATTTTGTTTTGTTTTACTTTTTTCTTGGTTTTTTCCGAATTAAATGTTAAATATCGAAATATATATATATATATATATATATATATATATATATATATATATATATATATATATATATATATATATATATATATATATGTATATATATATATATATATATATATATATATATATATATATCATTTGTTGTATTTTTTTTTGCTAATTTTTGTATTTTATTTTTTCGTTTTTCTTGTGTTTACTGTGTTTAAATTTGAATGTTGCTTAAAAACACCGAAAGCTTAAAATTTAGAGATTTTCCTAAAGTGTAAAATTTTTACAATATTTTTGTTTTTGTTTTATTTTTTGTATTCGATTTTCGTCTTTTAGTTTTTGTTGTTTTTGATTCTTTGTTGTTCTCTTTTTTATTCTTTTCTCTATAGTTCTGTCTGTGGTTCCTGTGGTTGTGGCTTGCTCATGTTTTACATATATTATATCTTTTGGGTTTTTGAATATTTTCGAGTTCTTTGGCAGCCCAAAAACAAAGCATAAAGTCGCTAAATGGAACCAAAAATATCCAAAAGTATATCTATACAATAGTTTCGCGTATCTCTTCATTGGTTTCGTGGTCCTAAATAAATGAGATTTAAAGAAAAACTCCTTCATTGCCCTATACTCGCCTCGCCTTGCCTCGCCTCGCTAGCTATAATAAAAATCTGTTCACATTTCGCATACCATTTCAATAAATACATACATAATTAGTTGATTAAGGAAAAAACTGTATCACATTTTCAATTACGTCTTTGTTCGTAGCACCTTCATAACAAATGCTGGCAATGTGTGCTTTCACTTGTCACCTTTCTCTTCGCTTCTCACTGTCCAATGCTCACTGCTCACTGCTCACCTCTCACTGCCTCAGTGGAGCTGGAGTTTTTAGTGTTTCGCATTCTCTACCAGCGTTTTTCTAACTATTTACAGACCTTTTGTGCCTTGCTCTCAGTTTAATTCAGTTCAATTAGATTCGATTCATTCAATGCCAGCTTTTACTGTCTCTTCTTCTTCTTACATTTACCTACCATACAGTTGGAAAAAAATTGCGCTTCGGATTTTATCACAAAAATAATTACAACTCCACAACATTCCCATCTAACTTCCCCCCTCTATCTCTCTCTTTCTCTATCTTTCTCTCTCTCTTTCTGCCTGTCTCTCTCTCTTTTTCGTACCAGCCATGACTTAAACTAATATTGGTTCCATTTGGTTCCATTATTTCTGCTATATCCTTAATTACCATTAGCCATTTTTTATATACGCTCAATCCCATACCCATTTCCCATCCAATCTTAAGTTCTCTCACTCTCAGTGTTCACAAATCGAACTAAAAATATTCAACTAAATCTTTGGTATGCATCTTTCCATATGCATTTCCCCTAAAGCCCTGAAAACTGATCAAACGTCACGAAAATTAAAATAAAGTAATCGAGTGGAAAGGAAGACTCAAAGCATGTCTGGGCATATATAGCTAGATATATGCTCTGATCTAAGAAAACATAAAACATAGAGGTGGGAAAACATATATTATGACATATGACTATTATCTTTAAGTTTCTGGCTTTGTAAGTTTATCCTTTTTGTTGTTTGTTTTTTATTATTATTTGGTTTTCTTATTTGTTTTTTTTTTTCGTCAAAATCAGTCTCTATTGCCTTTGTTCTATGTTTTTTTATGCTTGTCTTTCGATTTGTTTCACATATACTCGTTCACGATATGCTAATGGGGTAGATAGTATGTCATATACAGACTCGCTTGCATCAGTGTTTGCGATATATATCGGAACTATGTAAATTTGATTGCCTTCCATTCTCATTCAATTATTCTTACAATTATGCACTAAAAAGTTCCCGATGTGCCGCTTTACTCCCCGCCCATCTCTAGCCGACCCGTGTGCAGCGACTCAGCCGCCACCTCGATGTGCCGTCTTGTTGCCTGCCCATCTCTAGTTGTTTACTGTTAGTCGACTTGAGCGCAGCGCCAGGGCCATCTTGCTCTCACTCAGCTACAGCCGAGACTTCGTTCAGCCACAGCTGTATTTGTCTCTCTCTATCGCAGCAAATGCAATTAAAAAGAAAACGGACTTTATGCAGGCGCTCGGCCTCTAAGGAAAGGCAATCACGATAAATGAGAATAAAATGAACTGTAAACCGTAACAGACTATTCTTCACATATACATATACATATATATACATATATATGTAATTCTAATTTCATAGTCCTTCAACCTAGTTCCTAGCCGCAAAATTTGAACCCATTTTCGCAAATCGAAATCAATTTTTATGTTTTTACAGTTCTCGAATCAGTGAAGTGACTCAGCGCTGATCTGATCAATGGACCTATAAGTTAAATGAAGCTTAGATGTTGTTAAATAAATGTCAATGCTTGAGGTCAGTGAACGAGTATCATGCAGTCGATATCGTCCGACTGCCATATGTTTCTTTTCTTTGCTATAATTATGGTTTTCTTTGCTATTAGCCAGGCTTCAGTAAAAAGTTGTTAAATGTTTTTTTTTTTCGTTTTATACTTTTGCATATTTAAAACCCGCATTTTGGGGGGTTTTTTGGTTTTTTGTTTTTTTTTTTTTTTTTTGGTTTGTATGTATGTAGTACACCTTAGAAAAATATCACATTCTTACTTCGTTCGTTCGTTCGTTCGAGAGACATTTTTATGTGTTTACATTTTGTTGTATTCTTTGGTTTCTGCTTTTGCGTTTGCTTTTGCTATTTCGTTTTCATTTTTGTTTTGTGTTTTTAACTTCTATTTACAGTTCGACTAAAATATATAAAAAATTTAAAAAATATTTGATTTGAGGTCATTTTCTGAATTATTGCTAGTTGCTCTGGCATGTTGCTTCCTCCTTCTCTTCCTCCTCTTCTTTCTCTTCTTTCATTCATTTCAATTCATACTCTTAGCCCTATATATATATATATATATATATATATATATATATATATATTTTTTTTTATTTTTTTGTTTACATTTAAACATTGGAATTTCATCTAAAATTGTTTTTTTTTTATTTGATTTTTTTTCGTTCGTATATTTTGTAGACACTGAATTGTTTTTACGAGTATGTATAAAAAAAATTCTTTTTTTTTTTTATAATTATTATTTTTTTTTTTTTTTATTACTGCATACAGTTGCACACAGGTATGTGTGCGTGTGTATATATATTTATATAATATTTCATTAGACACGACAGTAAAAGTTTAGAGAGAGAGAGAGAGGGAGAGCGAAAGAGAGACAAAATACATTTTTTATTTTATTTTAGTTTTTTTTTTGTTTTTAATATCTTTTTAGCTCACAACATCAACAATGAAATATTTTGTAATCTTGTCATATATGTGATTTTTTTTGTTTTATATTTTGTTTTTATTTTGTTTTTCTGTAAAAATCTCAAAAAGACGCCTAACACCGAAAAATATATTGCATGTACTACATTTTGTTTTTGTTATTATATTCTTAAGTTTTTGTTCTTGCTGTTATATATATATATATATATTTATATATATATATATATATATATATATATATATATATATATATATATTTCATTTCATATAATTTGTGTTTGTTTTCCTTCAGATGGTTTCCTTTATATACATGAGTTAGTTTGCTGTTAACAATGTATGTGATTATAGACAATTTAATATATTTATATATAGATGCAAAAGAAAGTATAAAAAGGTAAATTAATTTCAAGGAAAAATAAATAGAATTTAATGATTTTTTTTGGGTTTTTCTAATAGTTTTGTTAAATTTATTTTGATTACATTAAAACTTCGCTCTTTTGAGTATTTTTTGCTCTTTGCTTTTTGTTTTTGTTATTTAAGTGAAACCTCGAAATTGTCTTTTTTTGTTTCTTCTATATTTATTTTGATGAAAACGTATTTTTGTGTTGTCTGCTCCAGGCAGCCGCCAGCGCAGGCCAAATGCAATTGGATCCGAGATATGATTGGCTTGAGAGAGCAGCTGCTAAGGGAACATTAACATATTCGAAACCTGATCCCAACTCGCTCCTTCTCTGTCTCTCTCTCTCTCTGTCTCTCTCTCGATATCTAAAGATCGCGTGGAATCTGCACTTGCATTTGGCTTTTGTGTTGTGTGTGTGTGTGTGTGTGTGTGTGGGGGGGGGTCATTTTCGTTAGTTACTCAAATAAACAACATTTATAATTTGTTTCAAAATATGCATGCTATATATACGTACATATATGTGTGTGTGTATATACGCACTTTGCATTTGTATATATAACTATATATATATATATATGTATGTATATATATATATATATATATATATATATATATATATGTAATAGACACCGAAAACCACATACATTCATTTATCTGTATAGAGATATATTCTATGTATAATAATTTTTGTTTCTCTTTTTTGTTCTAATATGAATTGCGTCTGTTTGTGTGTGTGTGTTTATGTCTGTCTATGTGTGTGTGTCTGTTTAAACTCTATGCATATATATATATATATATATATATATATATATATATATATATATATATATATATATATATATATATATATATATATATATATATATATATATAAATAAATATTGTTTTTAAAAATGCATCGATTTAATGCCAAAAAGTTTCGTTGTTGGATTTTGTAATATTTTTTGTTTTAGTTTTTGTTTTTGCTTGTGTTTTATATAATATTATTTTGTTACACGTATTTCCTGCATTTTGTCTATGCCTTGTTTAGCGTTACACTTAAAAAAAACTCTCGTAAGTTAAACATACATATATTATGTAAATATATATATGGTAAATTTGTAATTTATATATATATATACATGTATATATATATATGTATATATATATATATATGTGGATGTATTTATGTATATATATATATATGAAATAAGAGTCTTGAATCCCTCCAATTTGTTGTTTTTTTTTTCATGGCTTACAAATGAATTTGTTTTTCTTTTTGTTTCTCTCCGTTGCCCGTTTTGGGTCTAAAAAAGTTTTCGCTTTTGTTTTATAAATTATTATTTTATATCCATTGATCTTTTAGTTTTCGTTTTAAACATTTACGTGGTAATTGAATTCCTTTAGCTAAGCACACACCAAATTTTAATTTATTTTATTTTATTTTACTTTTTTAAATTGGGAAAAAATTACTTAAATTTTCTTATTCAATTTTTTCTCTTAATATTGCTTTACTGCTTGCCTAAATCTAAGCTTAGCTTCCTATGCCCTTAGCAAATGTTTCGTTTTATTCAAGTTTTCTTTCAACTTCGTTTTTAGATTTTCCTTCCGATTCTATTTAACACATAAAACTTGTTGTTTAACCTGACTTGCTGCAAACATAAAGAAATTGGTAGAGACATGACAGAGAATAAAAGAAAAGTAAGCGAGAGTTGCGCTGGTCGGCAATGCCCGACCAGGAGATACCCGGAACACTGCACAGTCTTTTCAGGCTTCCTCTATACACAGATGTGTGTGCGTGCCAGATTCAAAGAGGGAAGCGCTTCAGAGTGTGTCAACTCTTTGCCTATTTAGCAGCAGGAGTCACACATCTATGCTTTTAAACATAGTTGAAACATCGATAGTTATCGATGACAGGCAAAGGGAGATGGGCTATGTGAGGATGCATAAGATAATTGTATATAATAACTATCAAGCTTAGAGCGGATCGACAGGCATGACAAGAGCGACTCAGGACCTTTAATATGATCCATTCATGCGGAGTTCAGGGCATTTTGAAATAATAGAAAAAGTCAACAAAATATTCAGTTTATGTGTGTAATGCAAAAAAACTTTATTAATAATAAATACTAGAAAATAAAAATAATTAAATATAATAAGTGTCACAAAAAATCAAAGGTTCACAGACATAGCTCACAGCATGTCAATTCAAGTAATTATTCAGATACATATATATATATATATATATATATATTTGCAATAATAATAGAAATAAAAGTATTAAGAGAAATCCGAATGAGCACAACGAACTCAAGTGAACATAAAAGTGGTTTAAAATATTTAATTTAATTTTTGTTTTTGTTATTTTTTTTGTTTCGTTTTGATATATTTGAAATATGTTTCGCTTCGTTTCCTTTTGCAGTTGTGATGCTTAAAAAAAATTAAATATACTAAAAAGATTTTTGATTTGTTTCATTTTTGTGTGTTTTGTGCTTGCAATAAAAAGGCAGTGTTTGTTGTTGTTGTTGTTGTTGAAATACATAAAAAAATAGCTGAATAAAATTGTAAACAATGCAAAAAATGTGTATTAAAAACATTTAGTTCTCTATATAAATTGTATAAATTATAATTAAATCTAAACAATTTGCTAGTGGCCCTGATCGTTCGATAATATATATTATTTTCGATTTATTTGCGTATAAAAAAAGAACAAATATTTGGGATTTGTCTTTTGTGTTGTTAAAAATATATAATTTTTTTTTTATTTTTAATTTTAATTAATTAATGTAAAAAACGGCATTTAAGTTAAGTTAAGAGAAAGAGTCTATATATATAGATATATATATATATATATATAAAACTGTGCATATAATCTTGTTAAACTATCACAAAATTTTACTACAATTGAACACTATTTGAGAGGGAGATAGAGAGAGTGTAAGAGTGGGTGGGTGAGTGGGTGAGTGGGGGAGAAGGCAACAAAATATACTTATTCAAATAATAATTAAATATTTATGGTGAAATCAAAAGAATCTCATATTTGTAAGTTGCTAGCTAAACATTGCCTCTGGCTGCTAAATTATAAGTAGCTTGATTAAATTAGTTAACAGCAGCTTTTAGCTTCTATATTCTATTGGCAAACACGCACAATGTGCGTGTGTATGTGTGACTGTTCTATGGAATCTACTGCGTGTGTTAGTTTGTGTGTGTAAAAACCTTGTTTAACTGAGTTATTATTATTTTTTATTTCATTCTCATTTTCATTTATTTATGTTTATTTGTTTTGCTTTTGCTCTTCTTTAATATTTAGTTAAATTATGAGGTACTTTAAACTTTTTGGCACAGTGAAAGTTTTTATTCCATCAACTTTTCCAGCTTGACAATTATTTGTTTATTATTCCATTTATTATTATTATTAATATTCTTATTTGTTTTTGGTACGGCAAATATTCTTGTTTTTCTCTTTTTAAGTATTCGCTTCAGGCTTAGGACATTTATTAAAAAAAAAATATATATATATATGTATATTTATATATGTGTGTGGAAACATTATTTCATATATATATACATATGTATATATGTATTTATGTATGTATGTATATATACTATGTATATTAGATTTCATAGCTGTTTTGCCTCTTGTTTGTTGAAACTACAATTTACAATTTAATTCGATGTTCTTGGTTCAAAGTTTGTTAGTTGATTTTTGTTTTTGTTTCTGCTTCTGTTTCTAGTTTGTGTTTTCTTTCTTTTCTTCCTTATGTAGCATGATCTTTGTGTGTGTGTGTGTGTGAGTTTATTTGGTGGTATTTTCTTTGCAACATTTTTCATGAAATGAGCCATAATAAATGAAGCAGCTTCTAGGCATATACAAAATTAGTAGTCTTTATGTTTATTTGTTGTTGTTTATTGTAAAAAATTGCACGTCTCGTTGCTTGGCAGCAGCTCAACAACAATAACACACAGAGACGCAGAGCAGAGCAATGAGCCTGTTCGACTGCGCGTCAAAAGCTCGCTTGTACAGCACGCAGCTCAGTGAAGCGGTAAAAGCTCTATAACAAAGGATGCCAACAGGCTGTGTCATGCTCTTTCCCTCTCTCTCTCTCGCTCTCTCTGCGTGTGTGTGTGTGTGTGTTGGGCTGCGCTTGCCTGGCTGCCTTAAATCTTTTGCCTATTGTTTGTTTTGGGTTTTTTTTTGTTATTAGCTTTGCTATTGTTTCTCTTATATTTTGTTTTCTTTGTTTTTTTTTTGTAAATTGTAAGTTATTTTTTATTTTGTTGTTGCTGGAATCACAGTTAGTTTGTGTTGTTGTAGTTGTTGTTTTTTTTATTTGTAAAAAAAACGTCTTAAATGTTTTTTGTTATTTGCTATTTCTATTTGTGTCTCGTATCTTTCTATTTCGCCTGCTTGTATAATTGTTGCTTGTTTGTAATTAATTAAACTATTGACGGTGGTTGCACATAAGTAAATATTATTTGTAACTCTAGCCTGCCTCAAGCCTCGCTCCAGTTCGAACCCAGTTCCTTTTTACCCCACTACCCTGCCCCGTTCCCCCTTTTACTTTTTATGCCTCATTCAGTTTTTGCTTTAACTTTTAGTTTTTTTTCTGTTTTCTGTTTTTTTTTTTGTTTTTGATTTGTATAAATAATAATAAGTTTCTCCTTTGTATTGTTTGTTTGTTGTCTGTTTGCTTTAAGCTAGCACACACGTTTAAAAAACATATAGACAGTATATATATTTTGTCTCTCTTGCCTCTATGGATTTTTGATTTTCGTCCGTCTGTTTGTAAAACTTATAAATAAATTGCTAAAAAAAAGAGGAAAACTAAAATCCATTTTTGTATTGTTTTGTTGGTTATTGTTACTGTTACTGTTGCTGTTATCATTACTGTTACTGTTACTGTTACTGTTACTGTTACTGTTACTGTTACTGTTACTGTTGCTGTTACTGTTGCTGTTACTGTTACTGTTACTGTTGCTGTTGATTTATCGTAAAGTTCAACCAAATTCCTGCGGCTGGGACGTGCCTCTTGCTGCTGCTGCTTCTTCGTCTTAAGCTTGTTTCATTTCCGTTCGTTTCATTTCGTTTCATTTCTCATTCGCCTCAGCTCCCGAGTTAAACTCCCTATTAGTTTCCTTCTATATTTTGTACAGTATATTTTGCTATTTAGTTTTAAATAAATGTAAAATTAGTTTTTTTTTTAGTTTTGCTTTAAGAGTTGCTCTCTGTAAACGGCAGATTATGGTACTTGGTGATTTGAATGTTTTGTTTGCTCTCAAAAACACAGACTATTTTCATATATATTGCAGTTTGTTGTAGTTGTTGTAGTTAGTAGTTGCCTTGCAGCTGCCAGAACTAATTAGATCTCCCCATATTCCACTAAAAAAAACCCTCACTTAACCATAGAAAACTTTGCATATTAAAAAAAAAAAAAAAAAAATTAACACTCTTCTACTAATTACAATTATTTATGCTTTAGTTTCAAATCTTAAAGACATTAATACCCGTGCTAATAGTTCTTAATGTTCTTCTTCTTCTTTATATATTAAAAAAACCCTGCACACACATTGATTGCTCTATGGCTCATCAGTGCGCTGACTGTACCTCAGCACCGTTGCTTCAAATTCGAATTCGAGTTCGAATTCGAAAAAAAAAATAATTAGACACTTGCCTGCTCATATTGTAAATCTAATAATAATGGTAGTAATAATAGATCTATACATCAATTTTCATGTTTCCTGTAATTTATGCCTCTTGTGTGTTTCTTTACCTTTCTTTTCTTTGAGTGTATTTTGTGTTGTCTGGTGTAGTGTGAGTGAGCGTGTGCGTGTGCGTGTGAGTGTGAGTGTGAGTGTGCGTGTGTGTAGATGTGTGTGGTTAGTGGGCTTATCTGCGTAGGAGCCGCCTCCTACGCGCCTCATCTCAGCGCGGCGCATTGTGAATGTGCGTGGTCAAGTGCTTGGAGAGATAGTCGGCCCGGGCGAAGCACTTGCCGCACGACTCGCAGTGGTACGGCCGCTCTCCGGTGTGGATGCGCAGATGGCGGGTCAGATCCGATTTGCCGCCGAAGGCGCGTCCGCAGAACAGGCAGACAAACGGACGTTCTCCTGTATGCTTGCGCACGTGCAGCTTCAGGTTCTCCTTGGAGCGGACGCACTTGCCACAGAAGGGGCATGCGAAGCGCGATGTGGTGGGTCTGCAAAGGAAGTGCGTTCATGTGAATTCGACTATATCAGAATTATAAAGTCTTGGCAAACTGGTTCGTTTGTACGAACTAGTTCATTTGGCACAGTGCAAGCGCCTTTAAGTCTATTTAAGTGAATTAGAATTTTTGAGAAAGTAAAGCGAATTCTTGGAATTGGTTCCGTTTACCAGTGAACTAGTTCCTTTTGCAACCAGCAATTGCATTCTAATTTTATTCATTTAAGTGGTTCCGATATCGAAATGAACAAGTTTGAAATTGGATTGATTCACAAGTGAACTAGTTCATTTGGCACACAGCAATTCCGTTGATAGCTGACGTTTTTTATCTTGAACTACTAAATTCTAATTCAGCATTTACTTTACTCAATTGTAGTGAACTAGTTCTTTTGATATTTCAGTTAATGTTTTTGAAAATTTAGTACAACTTTTTGGTGAATGTCTTTATATCAATCTAAAACTGTTGCATTAGTGCCAAAATGTTCATGAACTAGTTCGCTCCAATAATACAAGTAGTGCGAACAGTATTCATACACTTATTTTTCATGTTTGCCTCAACTATATTGTTGAAGTAGAAGTTGAGCTATTATGAACTAGTTCACATGAACTTGGATTTAATGAATCAGTTCATTTAACTAGCAGATGCTTTTGCTTGCTTTGCTAAGATCTTCTCTAGCAAATTAAGTGCAGGCATAGGAATCGTTGAACTAGTTCAATTCACTAGTTCATTTGTTCAATGAACTTTTTTAGATTTGATAGAGGCTATGGCAACTGGTTCACTCGCGGAACTAATTGAACTTACCGCTTGTCACGCTGTCGCTCAGCGGCATCGACTCGCAAAAAGTTGAGTATTGAAGCCTCCTGCGGATTGAGGCCCAGGAACTGCTCATTGGGTATGCGCTCCGCATTGATCAGCGAAGTCAGCGAACTGAGCGAGCTAATGCCGCTGCCGCCCACGCCGCTGTTGGCAGAGCCAGCTGCGCCAGCCCCTGGACTGGCGATGCAGCCAGCCGCAGCGGCCGCCGCAGCTGCTGCTGCCGACGAGGAGCCGGCTGCAGCGCTGGCCATTGGCAGTGAGACGTGCGCCAGATGCGGCGGCAGCTGCTGGGACTGCGACTGCGGCTGCTGATGATGATGCTGTTGCTGCTGCTGCTGCTGTTGCTGCTGCTGTTGCTGCTGCTGCTGCTGCTGCTGCTGCTGCTGTTGTGATTGATGATGATGATGGTGTGGCTGATGGTGATAGGAGGGATCCGTTTCCAAGTGGTGTGCGCTGTTCAACAGGCGTGACTGCAAGGCAACAACAAGTTAGACTCGATATATGGAATACTAGTCAGATATATAGCCGAAGTAGAGGTAAGGACGGGGAAGCAATGTGAAGCCAGCTGGGAGATGCCTCTCGGAACTCGCTTGCCAGGCCCATTGAAACAAGGATTACCCAAGCCGCATCACTTACCCGCTTGTTTGTACTATGTATGCCGTCCGAGCTGCTGATGTTCGGCTCCGTGGCGCTCGTGGAGGCCGAAGCCGATGAGTTGTTGTCGTTGTAGAGCATCGTGATGCCCGCCGAGTCGATTGTGTTGTCCTGTTCGTGCTCCTCGCTGGTGGCCTCTTGCTGGTGGGCCGGGTCGTCGCCCTCACGCTTCACATTGATGCGCAGATCCTCGCCCTCGTCGGCCAGCATCGGCTCCTGCGAGCTGGTCACCACATCCTGGTCCAGCTGTGCCGTGGTGGCGGCTGCTGCTGCTGCTGCAGCTGCCGCTGTGCCGCTTATCATGCGTGCCACGCCCACACCAACGCCCACGCCAACGCCGACGCCAATCGACTTCTTGCCATGGAGACGCTCGAGTGCATGATTGAGCCGATGCTTCTTGAAGCTCTTCAGATAGCGGAACTGCATGCCGCAGACGTCGCAGGTGAACAGCTTGTCGGCGGGCAGGCGGGCGCGATGGTTCTGCTCCTTGTGCTTGGCATAGGCGCTGCGATAGCGATACGATTGGCCGCACTGCTCGCATATGAAGGGCTTCTCTTCGCCCGGCCCGATGTGCGGATGCTGCAGTGCCGCGTGCTGCTCCAGCAGCCAGACGTTGGGGAAGTGCGCATTGCAGACGACGCAGCGTGTCTCCTCCTCGATCGGCTCGCTGAACAGCGAGGAGCACGTGTCCGATGGACTCTTCAGCATTTGGCTCAGCTGCTGATGCTGGGCGAGCAGCGCGCCGCTTGGCGGCGGCGTCGATGAGGTAGACGACGAGGAGCTCTTCTCCTTGCAGCTGCTCGAAGTGTCCGTGCAGCTGACGGGCGTGCCAGCACCAGACAGCAGCAGCTGCGTATATTGACGCAAGCCACTGGCGTCCACAATGACCCCAGCTCCACTGCCAGCTCCAGCTGCAGCTCCAACTCCGCCTGTGCTGGACGTGCTGTTGTTAGCATTGCGACGTCGCTGCTGCTGCTGCTGCTGTTGGTGCTGCTGGTGCTGCTGGTGCTGCTGCTGCTGGGCCAGCAGCTGCTCCAGCGACTCCTTGTACAGCAGCGCACTGCTATTGGGCGTCACGACGCTGCGCTCGCTGCCCAGCTCAACGATGGTGACGTCATCGTTGCCCTCCGCCTGGCCCTCCAGCTGCGACTCCGCTGAGATGGCCGTCGACGAGGTGGCCATCTGCTGTGGCGAGGGTGTGCCTGCCGACTTGCCGCCCTTCGATGGCTGAAAAAAGCCAGTGGGCGTGGCATAGCGCATATTGAACGCGACATGCGGCTGCGCCGCTTGTCCTGATTGTTGCTGTTGCTGAGACGGTTGCTGCGGCTGTGTGGCCTGTGGTTGTTGCTGGTGTTGCTGATGTTGCTGCGGTTGTTTGTACTGTGGATCGCTGGAACGGCTCGTTGTGGACTGCTGCGTCTGCTTGGCCGCATAGCTGGCCGCCGTTGGCTGATAGTCCTTGGTAAGCAGATCGCTCAACGTGGTAAAACGGTGGGGAAAGTCCTTTGGCGCGCCGAGCAGGCCGCGCGTGCTGCACGTAGACAAAGAAGAGAAACAGATCTGAGAGTTATGCCTGTGCTCCATGGGGTGCTGAGCGCACTTACCGCAATGCCTCCTCGGCCAGCCAGGTCTGGTGGTGCAGCAGGTTCAGTATTCTGGACGGATCAATGTCGAACAGGCTCAGCCCGAGCGGCGAAAAGGGGAACGCAAACGGCGTGGGGCAGCGGCTGGCGGCCATCGCGCTCATCGGTGAGCCAAAGTTGCGCAGCAGCTGTCAATGGAAGACGTCTATTAGACCAGGACATACTACGGATATGGATGCATAGCGTTATGTAACTAAAGTCAACTATTGATGCTGCTTATGGGTGGGTGGTGGGGGTTGTTGGGGTCGGGGGGCCAGACAATTGCTGCTAGTTGCCAGCATGTGGCACGTGGCACGTGGCATGTGGCACGTGGCACGTGGCATGTGGCAGATGTGGGTGCATATGTTCAAGGCAGAGTCACAAACCAAATATACATACATACATAGCTAAACGGAAGAGGGGAACATGCAGTTATGTACATAGCCTACGCTCTCCACAAAGAGGCGTCTCTACGCAAGCCAAGCAGCAGGTGAAAACGGTTGCACAACTAAGCGTAAGTGACTAGGCATAGTTACTACAACTAACTTAGCTTCCCTTCCTTACTAATTGTTGAGCTGTTCGTCGCGAAGTACTTACGTATGCGTTGCCAGCGTTGCAGGGCCTAGTTTCATTAGAAATATATGAGTAGTGTAAATATACACTGTCGTACAAAACAAAAGTCAAACGATCGTGGATAGAGTTCAGTTGACATTTGCAACACGACAGTGCCAGTGTTGTCAAATGTTGAATAAAAGTATTTGAGAATTTCATAATAAATGCCAAATTTAAAGGTTTAATTACTATAAATGAGAAGCAATTACTTAGATTTTGCAATTAATTACTTTATAAGTAATTTTTAATTAGTTCAGTAATTACTGAAGTAGTTGCAATCAGCATGTCAAGTAATTATTTCTAATTATTTTCATAATTACTATTAAGTTCATTAACTAACTATATAGTAATTACCTTTAATTACTTGAGCAAATACTTATAATTGCTAGAAGAGTTACATTGAAATACCCAAGTAATTACATTTCATTGTTAGTTAAAAGTGCTCAAGTAATTACTGTTAATTACTCAAGTAATTACGCAAGCGTTTGCCTTTTAATTACTCTAAAAATTATTGTGAATTACTTACAACTAGTTACTTAAGGAACAACTAATTATTACCCAAGTAATTAGCTTATATTGCAAGTCCTATCAATTAATTACTTAAGTAATTACAATAAATTACTGAAGTTATTACTCAAGTTGTTACAATAAATAATTTAAGCATTTACAATAAATGTCTTCTTTACTCAGGTAATTACAATAGCTCAACTCCAGTAATTACATTTAATTATCAAGTAATTACCCTTAATTACTAAAGCAATTAATCAACTCAGAGTAATTGCAGAGATACTTAAGCTGAATTTATGCTTCTAAAGTAATTAAACCTTTAAAGTCATAGTTTTAAAATATATTTAGCACTAGTATCTAGGTATATATTAAATATAATATAGTAAGTAAATATTCTATAGTTAGTATAGGCCCAATAAAAAACTCGTACTCGATATTTTCAGTAGTTTTATTTATATAGAATTTACTTTCCCTTCTTTTCATCTTGTTTTTGTTATTATTCTTTTCTTTTCATTTTGTTTTTGCTTTTGTTTGTTCTGTGTTTCATTCTTTTCTCTTTTTTGTTTTGTTTGTTTGTTAGTTTGCTTTGTATTGTTCTTCTTCTTCTTTATTTTCTCGCTCTTCGCTTATGTTTTTATTTGTTTTGTTTGCAATATAAACGGCTAACACTTCGTCAACTAGAAATTGCGATATCTAGGCTATATAGCTGGCCCTCTATATCATATCATATCATATCATATCAGATAATGTTGCATTCTTGTAGGTCCTCATAGGTCAACCTTGTTACCTAGTGCTGTCTAGCCTGCCTGTTCATCATCGTTATTATCCTCTGCTTCTGCTTCTTCTACTATTTTTTACTGCTTTCTTTTGGATGCTACGTAGCACTCCCGGATAGCCTGTGCTATTATTGAATTTCGATATTGAAAGAAGATTTTTGCTGCGGTCTGTTGTGCCTGTCTGTGTGTGTGTATGTGTGTGTGTGTGTGTCTTTCTCTGATCTGTGTGTGTGTGTGTATTTTTATTGGTTTTTCTCTTTTTTTTTATTTTTTATAAACTATGATATGCCTTGCTTTGCTTAAATATTTTGTTTATAAACTTTTTAGCTTTTCTTTTAATAATTTTATATAAATTTTGTTTGCCTTTTTGGGGGTTTGCCTAAAATATGTTTAATTTACCATTGAGTGTGTGTGTTAGTGTGTGTCAGTGTGTGTGTGTGTCTGTGTGTGTGTGTAGGTATATCAGTTATTGAATTTCTCATCTAAAATATTTGTTGTTGTTGCTTGTTCGCGTCTATTTGTTTTGGTGCCTGATATAAGCTGCTCTCATTATCGATAATCATTAAACATTATTCATTATTCATTATTCATTACGAGTACTTGACTTGATTCCATTATTCAGCATTGGACAACTCGAAAATGAGTTGGCTATAAGTGTGTTGCTCAGTGCTTTTAGTTGGTTTTACGTTTTTTTTTTTGGGGTTTTACATTCGACTTGCTTCGACTACGAAAAAAATATATATATATATATATGTGTGTGTGTGTAGGTATATATATATGTATATGTATATATAGTTTTTTTTAACCTTCCTTTTTTGGTTTTTGTTCTGCTGTTAATTTGCGCTCATCATAAAATGAGATTTTTGTTGTTTTTTTATTTTATTTTGTTTTGTTTTTTTTTTTTAGTTTAAATATATTTATTAAATGAAGCTCAAGCTCTTGAAGCCGGTCTATAGACCAGATATAATCGTTATACAAAACTAACAAATAAGTTCAATGGTCTGACAAAAAGCTCAAAGATACACAATTCGCAATTCGCCGCAAACACACGCGCTAAGCACGTTGCGGCGTCCATTTTGAAAGCTCGGCGAAATCGTTGAGAAGGCCTTGATGATCGGGCTGTATGTGAGTGTGTATATGTGTGCGTGTGTATGTGTGTGAGTGAATAAATGAGTGAAACATGCTCGAATTAAATGATTTTTTTTACTTTATTTCAATTTATTTGCGAAAAAAATGTACTTTAAATATATATATATATATATATATATATATTATATATCTATATATGTTAATATATAATTCTATATATACTATATATATATATCTATATATTAATGTATATTATATTTATCTATCTATCTCTCGATCCCTTCTGTATTTTCTATTTATTCTCTTTCTCTCTCTAGACCTTATTAATTTATTATTTATTGTGATATATTATATTTCACTTCTGTTTAAAAAAAGACTTACAAATAATTTGAATGGAACTTAAATTGCAATTTAATATTAAAATATATGTATATATATAAATATATATATATATATGCATATATATATTTCGATTTCTGAATTTGAGAATTATTTTTAATGCGCCGTTAGCTAAATAAATATGTTCTAAATGTGTTTGCACGCTTACAAAATAATATCAATAATACCTATGTATATTAAGATGTATATATTTATATATATATATATATATATATATATATATATATATATATATATATATATATAAATATATATATATATAAATATATATATATATATATATATATATATATATATATGTATATGTGTAATTAAAATCAAACACAACTTAACTTAAAATATAATAAAAATTGAATTTAGTCACGCGCCTCTTAAAGATATTTATTATTTAAAGATTCTTATGCGTGTAGGTGTGTTTGTGTGTGTGTGTGTCTGCTCACTTATGTTTAATGCATTTATTTGCTGTTTAATGTTGCTGTTTCTGCCGTCGCTTTATAGTTAGTTAATCATAGTTTATAAATATGCTTGTATGTCTATATTGTTAGGAACATATTGACGTAATTATAACGTATTGCAGCTATTTTTTTGTTTTTGTTTTTTGTGTTTGTTTTTGTTTTTGTTTTGTCAGCGAACCTTCTCAACAGCTCAGAAGCATTTCAAAAACTCAATATTTAGTCGCCATTTGCCGCAGCCGACGTTCGAGCAGCCTCTGCATAGCTACTTAACTAGCTGATAAAAATCGAAAATTAAATGTAAAAAATAAAAAAAATATGTGTAAATATAAAATAAAACCTAAGCTCAACATTGCAAGCTGACAAAAAAAAAAACAAAAAATAATAAAAAATTTATTCTTTTGCTTCTCGAGCTGCTTTAAAGGTTTATATTTCATGTGTGTGTGTGTGTGTGTAAATTATATATAATATAAAATTAAATATAATTTAATGTGTATATAATAAAAAAAATCTATTCGAAACAGCGCGCCATACAAAAAAAACAAACAAAAATTAAGATGAGCCTCATAGGAAACGTAAAATTTCAACCGTAGTTAACTAAAACTATTATTTAGCTATTTATTTTGTATGTTTTATTAATTATTATTGATAATTATGAATGTCTGCTGTTTTTTTTTGTTTTTTGTTTTTTTTTTTTGGGCTGTGGCAAAATTTGCTAAATTAAATTTAAGCGCAATGGAAATTAATAACTTAATAAATGTTTTTCGAAAACATTTTTTTAACACATTTTTTCTGTTTTGTTTTGTTTATGTAAAATTAGTTTACTTTTTAAGACTATTGTTTAAGTCAGTGTGTGTGTGTGTGTGTGACTGTTCATAAATTATGTTCAAATTGCATTGAAATTGAAAACAACAAAAAATTTTATGCATTTTCGAATTTCACTTTTAATTTTTAAAAATTTATTTATTTTATTTTTGTTTTTTTTTTTGGGCTTTAATTTGGTTTGGGAAGGTTAAAAAAATTGCATATTTTTTGTTTTCCTTTGTTCAAAGTTTCCTTTTTGCTTCTTGTTGTCTTAAGTTTTATAAAGTATTTTTAGTATTTTTTGTATTTTTTTTTGTATTTTTTGTTTTTGGTTTTAATATGTATTTGTTGTATTTGTTGTGGCTGTGAAAATATTTGCGCTCTATAAACTAATATATTTCTCCATAATTTTTTGTAATTTCCTTTTTTTTGCTTTTTGTATATTTTTTTCGGTTTTAAATATTTTTTGTTTTTGTTTTTTTTCTGTGGATATGCAAAACTACTTTGTTGTTTGTTTGTGTTGTTTTTGTTGTTGTGTTGCTACTTGTTGTTAGTTGATTTGGTTGTGAGATTGTTAAATTTGTTCTTAACTCTTCTTCTCCTCTACTTGTTCTGCTTCTTCTTCTGTGTCGTGAGTAAATTTTGTTTTATTTTTTAGAAACTTTTCTATAAATTTTACACCGCTTACAAATACTGCTGTGTGTGTGGGGGGGAGGGGGGTCTCTGTGTATATAGTATGTATATATATTTTTAGTTATATATAGATGTATATATATATATATATATATATATATATATATATACATATATATATATATATATATATATATATATATATATATATATATATATATATATATATATGATTCAATGCCTCCATTGCTCACTAAAAAAATAACTATCAAAAAAACTGCAATTCTGTTGACTTTTCTTCTGCTTCTGCTTCTTATTCTCGCCTCTGGTTGTTGTTTTTGTTTTTTTTTTTACATTTCTGTTGCTTTTTATAAAATATTATTTTTAGTATGTATAATGTGTGTATATGTATTGTATATATATTTATATATGCTCATATATATATAGAATTTTTTTTTATTTTTATGTTTTATTTTTTTTTTAAAGGGGAGTAGGCACTACAGTGTTGTTGTTGTTGTTGTTTTTTCTTTTCATTTTTTCATTTTTCATTTTCATTTTGAAGTTTTTCGCTTTGCTTGTCTTATAGCTAAGGTTTTCTCTGTTGCATATTTTACCAAAAAATTGTCGAATCCTTCATTCGCGTCGTCTTAAAATAAGCTTAAAAGCCTTATTGGTTGCTTGTCATTTAAGTGTTACTATTAACAACTCACTTCTTCTGCTGCTTCGTAACTGTATATGTGTGTGAGTGTGTGTGTGTGTGTGTCTTATAGAACTGTCAAGCTTTATAGGCTAGCTATATGATGCATGGTTCGAGCTCTCATCTCGTCTCGCGTATCAAAAAGGTATTCATTTCTTCTGTGTGTGTGTGTGTAGTTGTAAATGTACAGTTATTTCTTTGTATGCATTCAAAAATTGGTTCTATGTATGTTGTCAGTTGTTGTTGTTGCTGTTGCTGTTGCTCTCAAGTGGATGCTAGACGCATGCTAACTATTTTGAGTATATTTACATTCCAAGTCGGAGTCATACACAGACACATATATATAAATATATCTATATATTTATATGTGAGTGTGTGTGTGTCCATTGTTATTATCATTAGCCTTTCGCTTTGCCATTTTTGCAGTATTGTAAAACGAACAACGAAATTCTATTAAAATTCTCTATGGTCAAAGTATTTCTTAGTCAAGTTTACAAGTCTGCTATATACATTGCTCTGTGTGTGTGTGTGATTGAGTTCAATGAACCAGTTCACAAGAGCACACACAGACAGACATGATTTCGGCTTTTGTCTGTGTTTTCTATGTTTCGATTGTTTTTTTTTTTTTGTTTTTGATCTATTTACAGTTGTCTCGAATTATTAGCTTGGCACTCAAACATATTTAGTTATAGGGAGTTTATTTTTTTTATTTGTTGTTGTTGTTGTAGTTGATTATTTCATATTGTTTGTTGTTGTTGATTATTTAATGCCGATGAAACCAATTTCTGTGTTTATTGTATTTCACTGCATAGTTAGTTGATCGATTTATCGATTTAACGGTTATCGGTTATCGGGTTTTTGCTGTTAACGGCACTCATCGCTTATCGGCTGAGTCTCTCTCTCTCTCTACAAGTTTCGCTTATTCAAAATAACTAACAAACAAAATACAAAGAAGGCATCGCCTGCTTCTTCCTCTTCTTCTTCCCCTTCTACTTCTTTGAAAATAAAATTACAAAAAAAAAAAAAAAAACAATTGTATATGTATATTTTAATGGTATATCGCATCATTGTCATTGTCATTTCAACTGCATTAACAATTGCGTCCGGGAACCGAGGCCATTCGCTGCAATAACGGAGTAAAACAGAAGCATTGCTTATCGATCGATTGCCTATCGATCAGTAAACGCGATTCGATAACGCAATTGTGGCTATTTGTCAATCGGTCAAGGTTGTACTTGGCTCTGTAAGTCTTAAATTATTTGTATTGTAGGTGATTATATGCGTTTTGTGAACGTGTAGAAGAAGGCAATTCTGTCAACAGGGTACATTTGTGTTGTCTTTGCTATTTGGCAATCGAATACCCTTGCCGATCCCGATCTGCGCACATCTAGATGGCAGTCAAGTGCAACTGGTTCAGTTACGCTAAGCTATAGGAACGATACGAATCGAGGCGAGTCGAATTGTCTCTGTGGCAAGGGCATTGCAAGTTCGGTGCACCGAAATTCTCGCTCTCACTTCGCTCTTTCTAACAAAATGTGCTAAAGTTTGTATTGTTATTGTTGTTTTTTTTTTGTTTTACTACGTTTTATTTTTTTTTTGTTTTTTTGGTTTTTTTTTTGTTATTTTTTTTTAGGTTGTTAGTTCATGCGAACTAGTTCCGTTCGTTGGCGAACTAGTTGATTTGAACTATTTCTATGTGTGTATCTGTGTGTTAATTGAATCAATTGATATGCGAATTTCTACTCAATTCCCTGCAGTGAGTTTCCTTCTCGGTTTATTGTCTTAAAGAATGTAAAATGTAGCTATTGGGCAGTTGAACTATTGATTGGAACTGGTTCGCGCGAACTGAACTGAACTGAACTGAACTCAAACAGTAGCACACTCGTAACGAATCAATCAAACAAGAAGAATTACACGCTACGACTGTAAAGAAGGCATTTTGATTGGGTTCAATTGAATTGGAATTGCAATTATTTTAAGTTAAGCTTTCCTCTCCCTCTCCCTCTCCCTCTCCGGTCCATCTCACTCTCTCGCCCTCTCTTAGGTTTAATCATTTGTTTGAACTATTTCTGCTTTAAAAATCAAATTCTGTTGTATAATTCATTAGGTATTAAAGTACTTAAGAGCTCACTTCTGGGTCTGCATCTATATAGCATATATATATATATATATATATATATATATATATATATATATATATATATATATATATATGCATATATATATATATATATATATAGTCTTCTGCTTGGATTGTTGTAAATAAGTTTAGGTTATTATTCAATATTTCTTTTAAATATTTTTTTATTGCTGTATATAGTTCTGCCTCTCGCTCTACTTCTAGCTCTTACTCTTCCTTTACCTCTACCTCTCGCTCTTCCTCTAATTGTTTGTTATCATAAAAAAATATGCTTCAATTGATATAGTTGACAATAAAAAGAAAATGTTAAAGCAAAATCTAGTTATAAATACATACTCATACACATGCACATACACATATGCATATGCATATGTGTATGCGTGTATGTATGATGTATGTATGTATGATGTATGTTTGTATGCAGCCCATATTTATGTTCTCTTATTTTTTTTTATTATTTTTTCTTTTTAATTGTTTAATATTGGTACTATTGTTGCTTGTTGTTGTTTGTTGTTGTATATATGTTTAGCTATATATATATGTTGTTGCTGTTGCTATTTAGTTATATTGTATTGGAAGAATCTGTGTGTTTACCCTGAGCACTTTTTCTGCTAGACGAAAAACAAAAAAAATGTTAGAAAAAATTATAAAAAATTGGTTTATAATTTATGTTATTGTTATTTTATGTGTACGTATTGTTGTTGTTGTTGTTAAATAATAAATAAACATTTTTTATATATGCTTAGTACGCAAAAAACGAGGCCAAAGTGAAATTTGTTGTTGTTGTTGTTCAAACTTTTTTGCTTGCCGAAACTTGTATTTTGGTTTTTGAGTTTTGAGTTTTTGAATTTTTGAATTTTTGTAATTTTTTTTTAATTTTTTGTTTTATGTTTTTAGTTGAAATTTTGAGTTTTTTTGCTTCACTTCGATTTGAGTTTTTATTCGATGCGAAATTGTTGTTGTTGGTTGTTGCTTGTTGTGTGCCAAAGCTTTTGTTTATAATATTTTTTATTCATAGATATTTGACAAACAGTTTTTTCTCAGCATAACAAAGCCCGGACCAGATCGCATGACAAACATAATTAGCGGCCAACGTTTTAGAACCTTTTTATGATAACACCTAAGGGTAAAATCATGTCAGTGGTTTGCTCAAGCAGACAGTGAAAAGCTAAAGATGAGGGTTTTTGTGTTTTCTTAATCATTTGTGGCAAGTGTTCATTTTCTATTAATTATTAATTTTTATATTTTTTTTATCTTGAAGTAGAATGAAAAGAAAACAAAGCCATGTTAAATAAGTTAACAAATAAATTAATTTCTGGGTCATTGACAAAAGAGGGTTCGACACTAAAGGCAACAAAAATAAGCGGTTGGTGATCGACTTTAGACAGCCGGTCGATGCACAATGCCCAGTATTTCTATGAATCCAAAAAAGGCCAAGTTGAGTTCAACGCAATGCTTTCGAGAGTCGAAGAAATATTTCGGCATAGGAAGATGTCATACTCATGTACCAGGATTTCAAAGAAGCCTTTGATTTGAACACTGACGCCTCTCGGTGTTTTGTCCCAAGGAGGTAAAAAAATAACTATGATTTCCAGATCATTGAAAGATAGCGAATATTATGCCATGAATTGATAGAGAGATTATGGCTTTTGTCTGGGCCTTAGGAAAGTTATAGAATTATTTATATGGCACAAAAGAAATAAATATATTCACTGACCATCAGCCCCTTAAATGCAAAAACCAAGAATCAATCTATATCCATTTGCTACAAACCACAACTGAGTCACAAGGCCACTAATAGAAAGGGGCAGAAGTCAAGTCCTCGATCGTAATAGTCGCTGGACCAAGAAAGAAACCCTCACTATGTTAGTACCCAGTCCAGAAACAGAACCATCAAACAACACATCAGCCTCCAGAGCCGTTGGGCGTAGATCCTTCCGTGTCAAGATATAGGCAGTAAATCGGGTTCGGTAAAGATCAGGCAGCTAGTGCGCAGCTCGCAAATGGACAAGGCCAAAGACGCCAGAGAGTCAACAGAACAGTGCGGCATGCTGCTGATGATAATAAAGGAGCACTGCAGAAGAGTTAGTAGCTAAGATTAGGGATGACTCGGACACACTGGACAGAGAGGCAGAACACGCCAGTAGCCGTTTATTCGTTTGAAGAGTGCATCATAGACTTGTGCCAGGATTTTAGACTTGTGCTGTGTACAGCACTCCAGGTTGTAGCAGTCACTCCAGATGGCGCAGATTTCGATATGATCAGGCTGAAAGAGTCTAAGCTAATTGACTAACTGACGGAAAACCAAAGGCAAATAAGCCTGCTAACGGAACCCGTAAATCAGTTAGTTAAAGCAAGAAGGAATCAGTTATTGGACACTCCGAACCATCTATGAGTAGAATGTGATAACCGAGATTCGGAATCTTGTGCTAACAATCACACTGGCAAAGTCCAGCATCATAAAGCCTGCAATCCCAGATGACAATGTCTTATCTGAGCAACCGACGGTGCCACCCATAGCTCTTCTGTAAAGGTCCTGCAGACCGAAAGCATTGTGCACATAAAAATTAATTATCCATTAATTAAGTTAACAAATCTTGGCTATAGACGGCCAGCAAAAGGCAGCACGGATAAAGGGTCAACGACGTGAAATATTTCAAGCAACGCGAAGAGTTGCGGCTTCTCCCTCACTCCACATCATCAGTCCTGGGCCGATCCATGCCACACTTGCAAAAGCCTAAAAAGCGTAGCAGCTGTGGGCTCACCTAAGACATGGTGTGAAGTGTGATTCGAACTCAGCTTTTTGTGCACTCAACGCCCTCAGCCAAGGACTGAGAAGAAGGCGAGTCACGCAGGAATTCCGCAAGGTGATCGAGAGCTTCAAGATGAACGAGGACGCCCATGTTTCAAAAGGGGGAGTAACGACTGTTAGCTGTTTGACAATTTGTTGTCAATCAAAACTTTGACCAGCGGAGCGTCGATAAGCTGACCCCTTGCCTGCTTGCCGGCTGCTTACGTAAGATTGCAGTTAAGGTACGTAGTCTAAGCTCCGCTGTGGCTTCCAGTTTTCAGTTCAGTTCTGTTCAAGACGTCAAATAATAAAGTCACACATTGCTCAGGCATCAAGCCGTTAAATTCAACTAATATAGATTGCTGAGCCACAAGGAACACATTTGCGAAAGCATAATTTATATAGTTCTGCCTCTCGCTCTACTTCTAGCTCTTCCTCTTCCTCTTCCTTTACCTTTCGCTCTTCCTCTAATTGTTTGTTATCATAAAAAAATATGCTTCAATTGATATAGTTGACAATAAAAAGAAAATGTTAAAGCAAAATCTAGTTATAAATACATACTCATACACATGCACATACACATACACATATACATATGTGTATGCGTGTATGTATGATGTATGTATGTATGATGTATGTTTGTATGCAGCCCATATTTATGTTCTCTTATTTTTTTTTATTATTTTTTCTTTTTAATTGTTTAATATTGGTACTATTGTTGCTTGTTGTTGTTTGTTGTATATATGTTTAGCTATATATATATGTTGTTGCTGTTGCTATTTAGTTATATTGTATTGGAAGAATCTGTGTGTTTACCCTGAGCACTTTTTCTGCTAGACGAAAAACAAAAAAAATGTTAGAAAAAATTATAAAAAATTGGTTTATAATTTATGTTATTATTATTTTATGTGTACGTATTGTTGTTGTTGTTGTTAAATAATAAATAAACATTTTTTATATATGCTTAGTACGCAAAAAACGAGGCCAAAGTGAAATTTGTTGTTGTTGTTGTTGTTCAAACTTTTTTGCTTGCCGAAACTTGTATTTTGGTTTTTGAGTTTTGAGTTTTTGAATTTTTGAATTTTTGAATTTTTGTAATTTTTTTTTAATTTTTTGCTTTATGTTTTTAGTTGAAATTTTGAGTTTTTTTGCTTCACTTCGATTTGAGTTTTTATTCGATGCGAAATTGTTGTTGTTGGTTGTTGCTTGTTGTGTGCCAAAGCTTTTGTTTATAATATTTGTTATTCATAGATATTTGACAAAAAGTTTTTTCGTTTGTTTTTTTTTTTTTTTTGTTTTGCGGACTTGGAACAAAAAGTTAAGTTCGTTAATCGTAAATTGTAGATTGAATATAGTCATAGGTATGTATTGTATGTATGCATTGTATGTATGTATGTATGTATGTATGTATTGTAATTGTTTTTAGTTATATATAAATTCGACTTGTATGCAAATCTAGCGTAAATCTTGCTGTCCTCCTTGGCCCGATTCGGGCGCGTTTCCGTCCATTCAAACTGTCTGCTTAAACACCTATGCATGTGTGTGTGTGTGTGGGTGTGTGGGTGTGTGTGTGTTGTCAGGTCAATCTCACTAGAATTAAATTCTATTATTTTGCTGTACAAGTTTAATAAATTAGCATGCTTAGCTTCAATTTGCAGTATATGCGATATAGTAGTCTATATATATACTATATATATATGTATATATATGTGTGTGTGTGTGTTTATATGTATATGTATATATATACATATATATTCATATATAAATAACTTGCTTTGCTTACGTCTGGTTATTCCAAATATATTATTATTGTATGTATTGTATATGTATGTATATACATATATACATATACATATATACATATATACATATATATATATATATATATATGTATATAACTTTTACTACTTCTGTATATATACTATATCATTTAAATTCCTGTTTCCTTTAAAATGCAATTTTTGCAGTACGCCTAATGATATTCTGCTTACTCTGCCTCTTCCTCCTTCTCTGCTTCTTCCTGTTCCATGTTTGTGTGTGCGATTATAACTGTTTATTTCATATTTGCCTCTACTGCTTGTGCTGCTAGCTAGTTGAACTAAGGGAAATCAATCGAACTGAAGCTGCGCCAATGGCTTCACTCCAAATATATATATATAATATCAGATCTGATAGATATATATATATATATATATATATATATATATATATATATATATATATATATATGATATATCACATCTGATATATATATTTATTATCTAATTGCGCTGGGCATCGCCATCGCTCGATTAGCTTTGATATATCTATATATATAAGTTAACACATAACATTTAATATAGGGTATTTCATAAGTTTATAATCAACCCTCGCTATCGCGTGTTTCGTAAGTTAAGAAACAGCCCTCGCAATTGCGACACTGCATACTTTGTATCAGCGCGCTATAACTGCAATGGTCAGCGGCGGTAACCAGATACTTTTGTTTACTGCAAGAGTTTCCGTTATTGCCTAAGATTGCTGAGTCGGCTTGCCGACCATGACATTGTGGTGTGATGCGAGTTTTGGCTTAGCTTAAGTGAAATATTCTATGTAGCTAAAAATCAGTTTTGCATTGAAGTTTGAAGAATAAACCCGCACTACTCCGGCACACCGCCGTAATCAAATTGTTATATTTCTGATCATTGCTGAGCCACAAGGCCAGTTAATAGAAAAGGGGGTGAAGTCAAACCCTCCAACATAATCATCATAAGAAGATTATAATTACCCGACCAACGCTGGACCTGCCACCGACGCCTAGCTCATCGCTGGACCAGCAACTTATTGATTAAGACTATAAATACCCGATCAACGCTGGACCTGCCACCGACGCCTAGTTCATCGCTGGACCAGCAACATATTAATTGGCGCCCAACGTAAAAAAAAAAAAAAAAAAAAAAAAAAAAAAAAAAAAAAAAAAAAAAAAAAAAAAATTTTTTTTTTTGGAATTTAAATCATGTAAGTGGATACTCCAGCCAACATTTTTTTTCAAACACAAAATTTCTTAAATTTACTTTATAAAAAATTTGTTAGTACTAGTGAGTATTTCGTATTGCAACAGATTAGATTATAATAATCAGAACCAAGTTTCTGAAATACGTGAGAGTGGCTGCTCTGAGAATTTAGGCTGATAAAAATACTTAGTGTTACTTTCTATGTGTCTAATTCGACCCATCTTTTGACGGCCCGTTTAATTTTTCGCGGCCACTGGCCTGCGCATGCCACGGTTCAGCCAATATAGAAGCCCTCGCGAGCAATCTAGCGACTCAGATTCCGACTGTGACACTCGTATCAGAGTTCCGTCTACAAGACTTATACCGGCAGTTCCTCCACCATCAGATAGAATGGATCCAGATCAGCTTAGGGAAGTAGTAAGAACGGCCATCAGCAATGCCTTAGCCGAACAGGCCGCTGCAAACCAGCAGAGGGAGCAAGCATTGACTCAAAGAATTAATGAGTTAGCTAAACAAATAGCAGCAACAAGCTTTGCCACCCCACAAGTAGTAGCATATTCTGCTATAGAAATTAGAAACGATATTCACTGTGACGAGCCGCTAGATGCCGTCAAGTGCTTACCTGAGTTCGCAGGAGCACAGGAATCTTATGTATCTTGGAGGCAGGCAGCATTAGCCGCTTACGAGATCTTCAGACCACATAATGGCAGTTCTCGTCATTATCAGGCTGTCATCATTATAAGAAGCAAGATTAGGGGCCCCGCAGACGCGGTGCTGGCCTCATTTGGTACTGTACTGAATTTTGATGCGATAATAAATCGCCTAGATTTCACATACAGTGACAAGAGACCAATTCATGTCATTGAACAGGAATTAGGTACCTTGAGGCAAGGTGGCCTGTCCCTGCTTCAATATTACGATGAGGTGGAGAAGAAACTCGCTCTTCTCACTAACAAAGTTAACATGTCATATGAGCCGGCTTTAGCAAAGGGCCTATGTGAAAAATTCCGCGACGATGCGTTGCGTGTGTTCATATCGGGTCTCAAGCGCAGTCTTACAGACGTGCTCTTTGCAGCAAAGCCCAGAGATTTGCCTTCAGCACTAGCTCTCGCACAAGAAGTCGAGTCAAACCATGAAAGGTACGCATTCGCGGCTAACTTCGCAAAAAGTCTAGAAGACAAAGAGCGCAAGCCGCATGCAAAAGCACAGGGTCACCAACAGGAGAGGCATTCGCAACAAGCCGAAACACAAGCTAGCGGTACAAAGAATCCGCACTTTAGCAAGCAAAGCAGGGCCCCAGTGCAGTCTGACCAACGAAGCAGCAGGCAGCACAATAATAATGGCGCACCGGTGCCCATGGAGGTCGATCCTTCCTTCTCAAGGGTCTTGCAGCCCACTCAGGCCCCTGCTTACGCGAATAGGAAGCACCCCGCATCTGACCGCACAAGCGGTCAGAGGAATCAGCAGAGGCTGAATCACGTCACACAAGACGTGGGACAGGGGGCAGAGGCGTATGCTGATGCCGCCTCTAGCGCAGCGGCACAAATCAATGACGATAGTTATGACTCTGAAGCCCTCAATTTTTTAGGAGCAAATCCCTGCTACCCGTCATCAGACGAAGAGTAGCAGGGACTGACATGCGATTCCTCATAGACACGGGCGCGGCCAAGAATTTCATTCGGCCACACGAGGGGTTGAAAGGCGTCCGCTCGGTAGAGTCCCCCTTTAAAATTCATTCCATTCACGGCGAGACACAAATCACACACAAATGCTTTGTTTCAATGTTTGGGTTAAAGGCAACCTTTTTTATTCTGCCGGACTTATCAACTTTTGATGGGATTGTAGGCCTTGACCTGCTAAAGCAGGCAGCTGCTTCGCTTTGTCTAGCTTCAGGACAACTTAAGTGGGGTACGGAGGTCGAACAAATCACCTTCCACACGTGCAAAAATGTAAATTTCACGAATGTAGACTGTGCAGAGGCATCCCCTTTAGCTAGAAGTTCTTTTTTGAAAATGCTAAAAGCTAGACAAAAGGCCTTTGCGGACCCAGACGAGGCGTTGCCGTATAACACATCAGTCGTGGCTACCATTAGGACCACAGATGAGCAACCGATCTATGCCAAGCTTTACCCATATCCAATGGGAGCAGCTGATTTCGTTAACAAAGAAATCAAAGATCTGCTAAAAAATGATATAATTCAAAAGTCCGTCTCTCCCTACAATAACCCAATATGGGTAGTAGACAAGAAGGGTACTGATGAAGCAGGCAATAGGAAAATGAGGTTGGTAATGGACTTTCGTAAACTTAACGAAAGAACCGTGCCTGACAAATACCCTATACCAAATATATCAATGATATTGGGGAATTTGGGAAGAGCCAAATTCTTTTCAACATTAGACCTCAAGTCTGGATATCACCAGATCATACTCGCTGAACGCGACCGTGAAAAAACCGCTTTCTCTGTGAACGGGGGGAAATACGAGTTCAAAAGACTCCCCTTTGGATTAAAGAATGCAGCAAGCATCTTCCAAAGAACCATCGACGACATACTGCGAGAGCAGATTGGCAAATTCTGCTATGTTTATGTCGATGACGTAATCATCTTTTCAGAAGATGAGGAATCCCACATTAAACACGTGGATTGGGTCCTAAAAAGCTTATTTGAAGCAAACATGAGGGTCTCCGTCGAAAAATCACGTTTTTTTAAGAAAAGCGTGAACTTTCTTGGTTTCATAGTCACCAGCACTGGCGCCACGACGGATCCCGAAAAGGTTAGGGCAATACAAGAGTATCCAGAACCTAAAACACTGTTCGAGGTCAGATCATTTCTAGGCCTCGCAAGTTATTACAGATGTTTCATTAGGGACTTCGCCGCTATAGCAAGACCCATCTCGAATATCTTGAAGGGTGAAAATGGAACAGTCAGTAAACATAGGTCCAGAAATATAAAAGTTCAATTCTCTGAAGTGCAGCAAAGGGCGTTTCAGAAATTGCGCGATATTTTGTCATCCGAGAATGTAATGCTTAGGTACCCCGATTTTAAGAAGCCATTCGATCTAACGACCGATGCTTCGGCTCACGGCATAGGTGCAGTTTTGTCACAAGAGGGTCGTCCTATAACAATGATTTCAAGAACATTGAAGGACAGCGAGGTTAACTATGCAACAAATGAGAGAGAGTTATTGGCCATCGTATGGTCACTTGCCAAGTTAAGGCACTATTTGTATGGGGTGAAAGACATTAATGTCTTCACTGACCATCAACCCTTGACCTTCGCAGTTTCGGAATCCAATCCAAATGCGAAGATCAAAAGGTGGAAAGCGCGCATTGACGAGTCTAATGCACGTATCTTCTATAAACCTGGCAAGGACAATCTGGTTGCGGATGCCTTGTCAAGACAACAGCTCAACGCTGTAAATGAACAAGAGATTGAGTCCTGCGCAGCAACGATCCACAGTGAGGTATCACTTACCAACACCATCGAGACAACAGATAAGCCCTTGAACTGTTTTCAAAACCAAATAGTTATAGAAGAGGCGCGTTTCCCCTTAAAACGAAGTTTTATTCTTTTTGGAAATAAGAAACGCCACTTGGTCAACTATACTTGCGTCGAATCGCTGCTAGACGAGCTCGAAGATGTAGTTTCACCCAAATGCGTGAATGCTCTCCACTGTAATTTACACACGCTTGCAATGATACAAGATACATTGGTTCGAAGATACCCGGCCACAAAGTTCTGGCACTGCAAAAATCGCGTAGTGGACGTATTGGCAGTTGGAGAAAGAAGGGAAATTCTCACGGCCGAACATAATAGGGCCCATAGGGCTGCACAAGAGAATATTAAGCAGGTACTCTCGGAGTACTACTTTCCAAAGATGGCAAAAATAGCCAATGAGATAGTACTAAATTGCAAAACATGTGCTAGGGCTAAATACGATAGACACCCCAAAAAACAAGAGATTGGGGAAACTCCGATACCCTCACATGTAGGAGAGATGTTACACATAGACATTTTCTCCACTGACAGGAAATACTTTCTCACTTGCATCGACAAGTTCTCTAAGTTTGCTATTGTCCAACCGGTCCCTTCAAGAACCATCGTGGATCTGAAGCCAGCGTTAATGCAGCTGATGAATTTTTATCCAAAAGCCAGATCCATCTACTGTGACAATGAACCGTCATTGAACTCAGAGACCATCGTGACTATGCTCGCAAACAACTATGGGGTCAGCATTTCAAATGCACCACCATTGCATAGCATCTCGAATGGACAGGTTGAGCGCTTTCACAGCACTCTCTTGGAGCTAGCCAGATGCCTAAAGATCGATAAGGGCATAAGTGACACGGTAGAAGTCATTTTACTGGCTACAACTGAGTACAATAAGTCGATCCATTCGGTCATCGACCAGAGACCAGTTGATGTGGTTCAGGCTCAACCAGATGAGCCACAAGAGAAAATACAAGAAAAGATCAGAAACGCTCAGATGACGCTTAGAGCTAGGGAGAACGCAAATCGGCAGAATAGGGTCTTTGACGTTGGTGACAAAGTTTTGGTCAAGTCCAACCGACGACTCGGAAACAAACTCACACCTTTATGTGATGAGAAGGCCGTGGATGCAGACCTGGGGACCGAGGTCCTCATTAGAGGGAGGGTGGTCCACAAGGACAACCTAAGATGACTCTTGTTTTTTTTTATTTTTAAGCCACTAGGCAAACTTGTATAAGTTAGATATAGTTTTTCAATTTACTTTTAGCCACTTGGCATAGTTTTTATTTTTGGTGGTGGGCAAACCTTTTAAAAAAAAAAGGTTGCTAAAAAGAAAGGAAACAACCTTATTTCACAGGTTGGGATCCATAGTACTCCTTTTCTTATCAGTGGCTTCGGCACATGTCACCGACTACTCGCGTGCCAAGTACATTCCCATCATCGACGGCGAAATCTTGATATGGGAAGAATACGCCTACGTTAGGCACTCGGCAAACCTCTCAGAATACGTGCGAATTGTGGAAGAAACGGTCAAATTAATTGACATGTTCCCGCTATCCCACATGAAAAAACTTCTGAGTGTGGACACGGTACATCTACAAGACCTATTGGAGGCGTTAGGCACGCATCATAGAGTCGCCAGAAGTTTAGATTTCCTAGGGTCCATACTGAAGGTTGTGGCGGGTACACCTGATGCCAGGGATTTAGAGCAGACTAGATTTACTGAAAGGCAGCTAGTAAATGCCAACAATAGACAGATAGAAATAAACACTAGAGTTCAAGACCAGCTTAACCAGTTGACATTCACTGTCAATAAGATTCTCAAGATAGCCAAAAACTCACAAGTTGACACTAGCCATTTATTCGAGACACTATTGTCTAGAAATAGAATGCTGGTAATGGAGTTGCAAAATTTAATGCTTGCTATTACTCTTGCAAAGGCTAACATTGTTAGCCCAAACATTTTGGACCACTCAGATTTGAAATCAATTTGGCTAGAGGAACCCACCAACACTCCCATAGGAGATCTTATGTCCGTTGCGTCCGTAAAAGTCCTTCAATCCACTAACACTATACATTTTATAATTAAATTCCCAAAGATTAAACAAGCTTGCAGAAAAATTACGATTTATCCTGTCATTCACAAGAATTTCATATTGCGATTGCCTGACAACGTCATAGCCGAATGCGATGGAAAAACCCACACACTGCAGAGTTGCACCGCTTCACCTGGAGCCACCTTTTGTCGTCTGGCATTAGAGAGTTCATGTGCCAAAGAGCTCCATGCAGGTGGCACGGCACACTGTGAAATCCAGCCGAGCAACCTGGAAATAATCACCCACGTAGATGATGGAATCATCATTCTTAACGACGGGTTCGCAAGGATCCAGGTGGATAACGGCACTGAAATCCAAGTACACGGCACGCATCTCATTACGTTCGGGGACCGAGTCGCGATCAACGGGACTCTGTTTTACAACCACAACAACGTACGCAATAGAGTCCCGGGCATTGCCAACTCTCCCTTGCTGAACATCACTGCCAGCCAAGATGTCCTCAGCCTCCCTTATCTTCATCGTTTAAATGAACGTAATTTGGAGGAGATACAGCAATTCAAGAAAGACGCCGGAACTGATCAAGCTTATCGTGTGGCATTCATCATTGGAGCTATATGCTGTGCTTTAATCTACATTGGCCTCACCCTTTGGCGGTTCATCGACGCAAGGAAGTCTGCGAAGCAATTACGAGAAGTCGTCGCCGGAATTGGGTCGGCCGAGGGCGGCCTTACACTTGAAGGGGGAGTAGTTAACACATAACATTTAATATAGGGTATTTCATAAGTTTATAATCAACCCTCGCTATCGCGTGTTTCGTAAGTTAAGAAACAGCCCTCGCAATTGCGACACTGCATACTTTGTATCAGCGCGCTATAACTGCAATGGTCAGCGGCGGTAACCAGATACTTTTGTTTACTGCAAGAGTTTCCGTTATTGCCTAAGATTGCTGAGTCGGCTTGCCGACCATGACATTGTGGTGTGATGCGAGTTTTGGCTTAGCTTAAGTGAAATATTCTATGTAGCTAAAAATCAGTTTTGCATTGAAGTTTGAAGAATAAACCCGCACTACTCCGGCACACCGCCGTAATCAAATTGTTATATTTCTGATCATTGCTGAGCCACAAGGCCAGTTAATAGAAAAGGGGGTGAAGTCAAACCCTCCAACATAATCATCATAAGAAGATTATAATTACCCGACCAACGCTGGACCTGCCACCGACGCCTAGCTCATCGCTGGACCAGCAACTTATTGATTAAGACTATAAATACCCGATCAACGCTGGACCTGCCACCGACGCCTAGTTCATCGCTGGACCAGCAACATATTAATTTATATATATTTGAGAAGCGCATAGAAGGCTGCGTGCTGTTCGCTTGTTGCTTGCACAATTGCTGAAGTTTGTATTGTTGTTTTGTTGTCGTAATAAGCGCGCTACAATTTTTTGTATTTTTTTTTCGTTTTTGTTTTAGTTTTTTTTTTGCCTAAAAAGTTTTTTGTTTTCGATAAAATTTTGACTAAAAATTTGTATTAGCATTACATACATATATGAAGCTGCGCCTTAGCGATACATGTGTGTGTGTGTGTGAGTGTTTAAAGAAGAAAATCTGGCAACCTTTAATAATTTTAATAATTTTCACACAACAAGAAAACAAGCAAAAAAACTGAAAATGAAAAATGAAAATGTGAAAGAAAAAAAACAAATGTAGTTTCTGTTGCTTAGAAATTGTTGCTGTTGCTATTGTTGTTTGTGTTCTACTTAATAAATTGCAATTTGTTTTTTTTTTTGTTTTGTATATTTTGCTATGATTTTTCTTATAGTTTTTTGTTTTTCGTTTGTTTTTCTGTCGTCGTCGTCAAGGAACTTGTTGAAGTGTTTTCAGATGGCGTCTTGAAATTAAACAAGTTAACAAAACATTTTGAATATCAGGCCCACGGTGCACAGTGAACCAAAGTAAGGAACTTTTGATCACAACTTAAGAGCTAAGCATAAAAAAAAGAAAAAAAATCAAAACTCTAAGGCTAAGCTTAATGGAATTAGGACATATTTATGAAACATATAATAATAGTAATAATATAATAATAATAATAATAATAATATTAAATATATATGGATATATATGTGTGTGTGTGTGTGTATGAATGATGTCGGCGCAACACAATGAATGAATGTAAATGATATGCGAAAAAAGCAAATGAAATGGAAACGGAAACGGAAATCGAAACGAAACGGAATCGAAGTGGAATCACAAACGGAACCCAAAAACGTCGAAAAAGTTGTTCTTTTCTTTGCTTCAACTGAAGTTGCTGTTGTTGTTTGTTTTTCGTTTAATTTTTAATTTTGTTTTTATTTTTGTTTTTTTTTTTTTCATCTTTTTTGTGTATTTTTCTTTTGTTTTGTTTTGTTTTCTCTCACATAGCTTACAAATTCATTGTGTGTTTGTTGTTGTTGTTATTTACTAAGCGCAGAAAAAAAACAATAATAATAATAATAATAATTATAGTAATGATAATTAAAGCAAACAGAATTTCGTTTTACATAGAAGAATGCAAAATATTTGGACTTGAATACAATTTTTAAAAAATATTTAAACAGAGAAAGAAACTTAAAGTTGTTGCCATGATTTGTTGTTGTTGTTGCTGTTGTTGTTGTTGTTGCGCTAAAGCTAAATAAATTTCATATAAGTTGGTACAATAATCGTAATAATCATAATAATAACATTTGCTTAAACATTAAATTAGAAATATGAAAAAAAAGTTATATAATATATATATATATATATGAATATATATATATATGTATGTATATATATTTATATATATATATATATATAAAGTAATAATAATAATAGATATTTGTATGTTTATAATAATTGAATTTATAATAGAAATTGTTTCGTCGAGACACAGAGCACAGAGAAACATTTAGTTGCAGTGCGAAACGAATGCAATTTATATAGAAAATCAGATCAGATCAAATCATAGATCATCCAGATCGCCTCGACGCTGTGCAGCTCAGCTGTAGCCTAGAACCTTTTCAACTTCTTCTACGCTTCGCGCTTCACGCTTTGCTTGGAATGTTTCTCTCACTTTCGCTGCAGCTGTTGCCGCTTTCTTTGCGCATTTTGGCGGCCATTGAAAATGTTAATTAAAAAAAAAAATAAAAAAAATTAAATATGTTTACTATATATATACTATATAGTTGGATATATATATATATATATATATCGAAAAGTGGCGAAAAAGCGATTTTATTTCGTTTTCTTTTTTAGCTTTGCTTATTTTTTGTTTTTCTTTAATTTTATATTTTTTGTTTTTGTTTTTGGTTACGTTTAATTTGTTAATTAATTAATTAATTAATTATTGAGTAATTGTTTTTGTTTATAATTTTGTTTCTAAAAGGCCGAAAATCACAATTTTGGTTTTGTTTTGTTCCTAAACGTTAAATTTTGTTTGCTTTTGCTTTATTATTTTTTTTATTATTTTTTAGTTTAAATTAATTTAGATATTTTCATCTTCTGCTACTTCTCTTAACATCACAAAGTCGAATTGATGCCTGTTGGATTTCCATTTTGTTTACATAAATTTTCATATTTTGCGTTTTATTTTTTACTTTTGCCCCACCCCCTGCAAGCCTCCGCCTCTCTAATACTGCGCTCCCTGCGTGAACCAAAAAGCCAACAACAAAATCTTTTCGTCTTTTTTTTTTTTAATTTTTCTTTTGTTTTGTTTTGTTTTCGAAATGCAAAGCGAATTTTGATTGAGACTAAAGTTTGAATTCTCAATTGTTTAAATACGTTTATTTCACATATTTTTGTTTTTGTTTAATGCTATCACAGCCAAATTGTTTAATCCAAAATGTTTATTTGTTTCCTTTTTACTTCTTCTTCTACTCTTTTTTTCTTGTTTTTGGAATTTTGCTCTTTTTTTGTTTTGTGTTTTGTTTCGTCGAAAAAGTCTTGTTTTTTTTGCTTTTTTTTTGTGTTTTGTTTTCGTTTAAAATTTAGAATTTTGAATTTTGCCTAGCGTGCGTTTTGCTTTATATTCGACTTGATTTTTGTATGATTATTTTTTAATTTCAATCTGCGCATTTTGTTGTTGGTTTGCTCCCCTTTTCCGTTAATCCAAAATGCGCAAAGCCGCCAAAAAAATCGCTTTCTATATATGTTTTATACATATACATATATATATATATATATATATATATAAAGTCTGGCCATAGCGCGCCCAATCGCTGTTGTCTATGATTACTTTCTTTTTTTTTTATAATATAATAGATTTTTTTTTTGTTTTTCTTATAATTTTGAGATCGATTTGTATTGTTTTTTTTTTTGTTTATTTTTTTGCTTTGGGCGTCGTTTGACTGTGAAAAGGTTTTGCGGCCAGCAAAGGTTGAGTGCTTAGCTCTTGTTGTTGTTGCTGCTGCTGCTGCACAGCGTTGGGCAATTGAATCGAGTGCAAATAATAAGAGACAGAAATGTGTTTTTCCTTTAACTAGCAAACACTTCGCATTCTCTGCAAATGTTTGGCCAAAACTTTCTTTTCGTTTATTGTTTGTCTGTTTCTGTTGTGTTCAAAGCAAAGTAAACTGAGCGAACTAAAGAAAAAGGAATAGCTGCAAACAGTTGGCGACGCTTCGACTCTGGCGTCTGCCCTAAAAAGTAGGCAACGAAAATTGTTGGCAATCAAAGCGAACGTAGCTAGATGTATGTGTGTGTGTGTGTGTGTTTGTGTGGCTGCCGCCATAGCTGAGCTAAGTGAATTGAACTATAAGAGCTAAGCAAAAGTCGAAACGGCAAGGTAAATGAATGAATCGTTTAACGACAGCCGATAACCGAAAAGCGATAATCGATATATACGACATATAGAAGCTATCGTAACTGCAATTTCAACTCAGCTCAGCATTTGCTATTCTCACTACGATTTCAATTTAGGCCTAAGCAAACGAAATCAAATTTTAGCTTGGAAATCTACATTAGCTCCCTCTCTCTTTATATGTATATATATATATATATATCTATATATATATATATATATATGTGTGTGTGTGTGTGTGTTGTTTCTAAGTTGTAAAATTTTGAATTGGAATTGAATTTAATTGATAAAACTCGTATGCATTACTATTCATTTAAGACATATACATGTTTTTGTTTTGTTTTGTATATATACGATGTCTATATATACATATATATAGTTATATATATATATATTTAAGATCACAGATATTCTATGTAATTCTGCTGCTTTGCATAATTCACGCGTATGTCTGTATTCAATGATTTCAACTTCAATTTCTTCTGATTCTGCTTCTGAGTGTGCTTTACATTTGATGTATTCTTCTGCTGCTGCTACAAATATGCTATATAGTTTGTATATATAGGGTTGTTAGTGTATATGTGGCTAAAAATTATTTAATGTCTGTTCTATACATGTGTGTGTGTGTGTGGCTATTGATATAAATTATGCAGTTCTGCATTTGTTAAGCGTGTGGCGCCATCTGTTGTCCTCACTGTGTGCTGCTTGCATCTATCGTTCATTTAGTTAGAATTGAAGACAATTCTGAGCATCTAAATGTATGTGTGTGTGTTGCTATTGATATTAATTACGCAGCGTTGCATTTGTCAAGCATGTGGCGCCATCTGTTGTCTTCACTGTTTGCTGCTTGCATCTATTGGGCATTTAATAAGAATTGAAGACAATTCTGAGCAGCTAAAAGTCTGTGAATGTGTGTGTGTAGATATGTATGTGTTATACGTTCTAGTTGCTGTTGCGTTCGTCGAGCAAGCGTAATAAATACGCACAAAAGTATGCTACATTTACTGTTTCTTTTGCTTCTGCTGCTTCTTCTTCTTCCTTTCTTAACAGTTCACTTTGCTTTGCTTTGCTCTGCGCTGCTTTGCTTTCGCTAATATATGTATATGTATATATATATATATATATATATATGTATATATATATATATATAAGTATGTAGATCTTTTACTTGTTAAACTAATGTTACTTGTTATTGTATCAACTCGCTAATATCGCCATCATCGTTATCATCATCATGCTGCTCATCAGCGTCATTACTTAAAAAGTTACATCACGTGTTCACTGTTCTTTTTCTATATCATTACTATCGTATCTATATATATATATATGTATATATATATATATATGTATGTATATATACATATATATATATATATGTATATTTATCATTATAATTTAGTATAATTTTTTACTTTTGTTTTTTTTTTTAATTTTTTTCTTTACTTTCCTTTTATGTATATGTATATATATATATGTATATATATATATATATATGTATGTCTTACGTTCTCTTATACATATATGCATGAATATATATATATATATATATATATATATTTATATATATGCACATATATATATATATATATATACATATATATATGTATATACATATATATATTCCTGCTACAACATTCACGCTGCTCTTCTTTTTATTTTTTTTCTTCTTTACTAAAATATTGTATAGAAAAAAAAATATGATCAACGCTTAAATTTTTTTTCTGCTCACACTAAATTAGAATTACGACAAATTTTATATATTTTATTCTTTTCTTTTCCTTATGTTGCTCCCGTTTCTCTTGGGGGAGACAAAACTTGCTGTATCTGTGTCTGTGTGTGTGTGTGTGTGTATTAAAAAAAATATTATCGCTCTTGGTATAAACTTCAACAATGCGATCTTTATGCCTATCGCTCTCTCTCTCTCTTTCTCTGTCGCTTTCTGTGTTGCTCTCAATATGTATATATATATGTTTGTGTGTGTGTGTATATGTATATGCGCTATGCTTCAGTAAAAGTTAGCAAATTCCATTTGCCAGTTTTTGTTTTGTTTTCTTCTCTGTTTTGTTTGCCTCGTTTTTAGTTTTGTTTTTCTTTTATATAAGTAATAAAATATGTACATACTTTATATATACACACACACACACGCTTATACATATTTAATATGTGTGTGTGTGCATATATCTATGTGTGTGTGTGTGTGTCTCTAAGCTGTTGCGCTTTTTGTCGCTTAAGTAAGTTCAAAATTGTTGCTGTTGCTATCTCATTCTCGCTGCTGCTGCTTCCGCTGCTGCTGCTGCTGTTGTCTCGCTCTCTTCAATTGTAGTTGTAATTGTTGTGGTTGTTGCTGTTATTGCTGCTGCTGTTGTTGCTATGGAAATAGTTCGCAATATTGTTGTTGCTGATGTTGTTGTTGTTGTGGTTGTTGTTGTTATTGTTGTTATTATTATAGTAGTAGTAGTAGTAATAATAATAATTTAATAACAAACTAAAATCGTTTCACTATTGCGGCAGCTCGTCCTTTGTATCGACCGGGCTGGGTGACAGATATTTGCGCACGTATTTGGGAAAATGCGTTTTCTCGTGCGCCTTGAGGATCGTTGAGCGCGAGAATGTTTTTCCGCACATGTGACATCTGAAAGGGCGTTCACCTGCACAGCCCACAAAAAGTTGTCGTTGTTGTTTTTGTTTTGCATTTGGCATTTTGCGGGTTCACAAAAGGAAGTTCAATATGTCAGATCAGATATATTACATATATATATATAAAATCAAGTCAAGTTAAAAGCTCATGTAAATGTTGTATGTGTGTGTCTGTGTGTTTAATGGGTGTGCGGTTTTGAGGCGATTGGCTGCCTGCAAAGCTCTAAGGAAGGCGAGCTTTTGCTCGAACAAGGAACGGCAAGACGTTCATTCAAGCATGCTAGAAAAGCTTGGAACAGAAACAAGCTCATAAAAGCTCTCTAGACTTGACAGCAGCTAAGAAAGCTTTTAACAAGCTGCTCAGCTTTTAGAACTATTTCCATTTAAAGTTAAAACTATGCTAAAGCTTTTTGACTTAGACTTACAAATACTTTGCACTTTACAGTTCCATTTTAATGAAGCTGCGGAATTGTTTTTAGCTTTGGTAGCACAATAAAATATGGCTATGCGCATATCTGCTTATTTTTCTATAAATTTTTCTATAAAGGGGTTTGAGAGCTTGCCAACAAGTTGGCTGAAAAGCTAACCGAATGATCAGGTATGGAATATAATTTCTGTAAAAATATGTATGTTCTCTAAGACGATCAATTTGCTTCATTAAAGAGCTTTTATTTATTGATAGAGCTGTGCTTGGTAGAAGCTGCAAGCGAAGAGCTTGCATTGATTTGTCCAATATCGGCATATATAGGTATATATATAGGTATATATATATATACGATATCAGCTTTAAGTGTTGAACAAATCGAACATTTTATGAGAAGTCAAAGCTTTTCGGCTTGAAGAGTCTTCAATGTGAGTGTGTGTGTGTGTGTGTGTGTGTGAAATCGATGGCAGTAGTAGTAGTAGGAGAAGTAGGAGTGTTAGGCTGCTGGGAGACTTACCCGTGTGCACGCGACAATGATCTTTCATGTGGTGGCGCAGCTTAAACGCTTTGCCACAAAACTCACATTTAAATGGTCGATCACCTGTATGTACCGACAAATGCGTGATCAGTGATGTAACATCGGGAAAACTTTTAGCACAGAACTTACACATGACAACACTATTCGGATCACTTGACGCGGCTAGCAACGAGGCGGCCGACGAGCCGGACTGCGCCGCTGCCGACGCTGCGGCGGACGTTGAGGGCGACGAGGAGCCGCCGCCGCCGCCACTACCGCCCATGCCAATACCAACACCACCACCACCAGCACCACCGCCAGCACCACTGCCACTGCCGCCGCCACCGCCGGAGCTGGAGCTGCCCAGCAGTAGGGCAGCGGATGTGCCCGCTAGGCCGCCATTTCCGGATGTTGATGAGCCGCCCAGTCCAAGGCGACCGCCAGCACCGCTGGAGCCGGGCGCCCCGCTGCCGGCGGCTGCCTCCAGGCCTCTGGCCGTCAAGCTTTGTATGGTGCAGCTGACGATCTCCATGTCAATGCCCAAGGCGGCGGCCACAGCGGCGGCCTGCTCCTGCGGATCGCTGCTGCCGGCGCTGGCCGCCATCGCCGCTTGGAAGGCGAACGGCTGCGACATTTGCGATATGCTCAGTTCGTGGGCGGTGCGCAGCTGCGAGTGCAGCAGGGCGGTGGTGTCGCAGAACTCAAGCGACTTCAGCGAGTGCGAGAAATAGTGACTCGTTAGTTTGCTTTGGTTGGGGAACGAGGCGCCGCAGTAGATGCACGGCAGCAGGTGCATTGGCGGCGGCGGTGGCGATGCCTGTGGCTGCTGCTCGTGGGCAGCGGCTGCCGCGGCAACGGCTGCGGCGGCGGCGGCGGCGGCTGCTGCGGCGGCTGCGCTGCTGCTGCTGCTGCTGCTGCTCATGCCGCCGCCGAGCATCGCGCCAACGCCCACAGCGTGTTGTTGGGGCGATTCGGACGTTTCCTGGAACAAACACCAAACAAAAATCCAACATCAACTTCTTTACTACGTCTCTTTTTTTTTTTGGTATTTTTTTGCATTTTTGGTATTTAATTTTTAGTTTGTTTTTTTTTTTTTTTTGGAATTTTTCAGTTTCAGTTTTTGCTTGCAGTCGATCGATCGATAGTTTTTGCTCAGCTCTCTTTGTTATCGATATGAATGCCATTTATCTGTGTGTTTTGTCTTTTGCTTTACATTTTGTTCTCTTCTTATCGAGCGCTTCTCATTCATTTCTTTTTGCTTTTCTTCGTTTTCTTTGTCTTTCTTTACAACTATGTTTTAACTATATTTTGATTGGAACTGAATTTTTGGTTTTTCTCTTTTTGCTTTCTTTGTTCTTTGTTCTTTCCAACCTCTCATTGAGAAATAACGAAAAAATTATGTAAAAAAAAATTTAAAAAAAAGAAATTTTTTTAAATAAAAAAAATTAAAATTTTTTTCTTTTTTTTTTACTTAATTTGCTGTTGTTGTACTTTTAACTTTTAAGAGACAGAGAATAGGAGACATAAATATATATATATATATATATATATATATATATATATATATATATATATATATATATATGAATATATCTATATATATATTCATTTATATATAAATATATATAGTCATTTATAGAGGAGGCTAAGATGAATAGAGCGACAGAGAAAGAAAGTTTTAGATAGAGTTAGAGAAATAGATACATATATATTTATATATATATATATATAATATATATATAATATATATATGTATATATATCTATATATATATATATATATATATATATATAGTAAGAGGACCATATGATAAGTAAGGAAAAACAATAAAAAAGTTCTTCATTTTAGAAACGAAAACAACAACAACAGAATATGAAAATAGTTACGTTTACAGTTATGAACTCAAATTAGCTGTACTTCGATAAAAACAAGTTTTGCCTCAACATACATTTTGTATACTCCATATATATAACATATATATATATATAGTAAATGAAAAAGATAAATATATATATATATATATATATATATATATATATATATATATATATATATATATATATGTAGAAAGAGTTACATAATAAATACATTTTTTATTGTTTTTCTGCATTTTATACTTTTTTTTACACAAAATTGAAAAAGAGAAAAAGAAAAACAGACAGAAAAAATGAAGAAATAAACTATTGTAAATTAAATGATATATATCTTTGATATTTATATGGAAAGTGTGGAAGTATCAGAGAGAGAGAGAGACAGAGAGACAGAGAGACAGAGAGAGAAAGAGAGAAAGAGAGAGATAGACAGAGAGTGAGAGAGTGGAAACTAAACTGGGAAGAAGCCAAAGAGCCTGCGAGCTCTGCTAGCATGAATCAAGTCAAAGCTGCTCAACTCTTAACTCTATATTTTGATATATATATATATATATATATACATATATATATATATATTGGTGTTGCTAGTAAAAACAAGAGGGGGGTATTCAGCATGTCTTTCGTTGTGTATTTCTTGTAGTTGTTGTTTATTATCTATAACTGCTTTTTCTTCTGTTTCTTATTCTGTTTCTTTATACTTTTTATATAGTTTTTCTTTCTTTTTTGTTTTGGTTTTTTGTAAGTTATTTGCATTTCTAGAATTTCGATACATATATATATATATAGGATATATACATATACATATATATATATATATATATATATATATATATATATATATATATATATATATATATATATATAGTTTGTGTCTTTTGCTTTTGCTTTTGTTTTCAAGAAGTTGAATTTCGATTTTTGTTTGGGCGTTGTTCGAAAAACGTCGCATAATCGTACGTTAGGATTTGTTTTTGTTTGTTTTTTTTTTGGTTTTTTGTTTGATTTTCTTTCATTGGTTTTGGTTTTTGTTTTTTTTTTTTTGGTTTATGGTTTTATTTCATTGGTTTTTGTTTTACATAGATTTTGCTTTTGTTTTTCATACTTAATTTTTATATTTATTTTTGATTTTGTTTTTGTTTTTGTTTTGGTTTTTCTTTTCGGTTTCGGCTTCGATTTCGACTTGGTATTCGATTTCGATTTCGGTACAAACTTATTTTTAAAAAAATGATTTAACTTAAATTTCACGATTTGCATTTTGCACTTTGGGCGCAAAACGAAATTTTCGTCAATTTTCGCGGATTTTTTTCGGCAATTTGGTTGAGTTCGAATAACGGAACAAGTTCTTTAAATCATGAACAAAATTTTGCTTTGGCAAAAAATCGAAAAAACAAAACGAAAATATTTTCAAAAAACTTTCAAATATGAAATTGCGCTTGACTCGCTTGACAGTTAACGTCTTAACGTACTTTGCCCACTTCTTCTTGGCTTTTTAACTTGTTGCTCAAAACCAAAAAAGAACCAAACAAAACAAAGTTGTAACAAAAGAAAAAAAAGGCGATCGAAAGTTAATTGAATAAGGAAAGAAAAAAAAAATAATAATTACGAATTATTGAAAACATTTTTTTTTGTTTTTTTTTTTTGCCAATTTTTGCGTCAAAATTTTGTTGTCTTTTAATAAAAATTAAATAATATAATTTAAGGCTTATAGGAAAATTTTGAAAATAAAAAAAATTAACAATTTGTCCAACGGAAGTGAGTCACAAAGTAAATAAATAAATAAAAACATACAACATTTTTGAAAACAGTAGAAAACAAACTCAGCAGCTCCGCAGCTTTTCATCTTCTTCTGCTTTTTCGTCAGGCCAAATCGTGTTCAAATCAAATTAAAAGAATTTGGAAAAAAGTCGAGTTAACATAATTGAAATGCAAATTCAAAAAGTATTTTCCAAGAAGCTTTTCCTCCGTTTGCCCGCAGACGTACAGAAAATGGGAATGAGAGTTTTCTCGAATTTTCTCGACTTTCACTTTAGATTTCACTGCTCTGCATAACTGAACTCTCAAACGAAACAACAAAAAAAAAACAAAAACAAAAAATGAAATTTGAGTTGCAAAAAAAAAACGTCGATCAACTTCTTGACAAGAAAAGTAAAGGAAAAAACACGAAAAACATAAACTCAAACGGAATCAATCAAAAACTGAACAACTCGGGGACAAGTGGATGAACAAAGTACAGACAGCCCCAGCTCAACTTGCGAGGAAGACAGCTGGAGCCTAGGCGGGCTTGGGCAGCGGCAAGCAGACTAGCTCCACATACAGCTGGCAACGCCGTCTTGCTCTCTAAAGAAAGCTGGCAACGACGACCAGAGATCAATATACAGTAATGTGTTACAGTTACATGAGCTACATACATACACACGTTCACTCACACACACACACACACACACACACGTACATACACATATGTAGACACATAAGATATGTGAGCAGTGTGAAATACCTAGAGTAAAAGACAGATCTGTTGACTTATACATATACATAAATATGTCGGCTCAGCTGGTCACATTCGATTCGAATTTGAAACTTAATCTTAAATACCTTTTTGGAGTACAACAGCAATAAATGGTATGGCCCAAAGGCATATATTATGTATATATACGAGTATATAGTAAATATATTTGTAAAACAGACAGAGCGAGTTAGATAGTTGTTAAAAAGAGTTAGACAGATAAACAGATAGAGAGAGAGAGAGAGAGATAGATAGAGAGAGAGAGAGACAGTTAGGAAAAAAACGTAATAGACAGATAGTTAGTTAGACAGATAGACAGATAGAGAGAGAGAAAATAAAAATAAATAACGTTCTTGAACAACATCGAGGTACAAAACATCAACAAGTAAAATACAACAAACACACACAAACACAGACACACACACGCACACACTCTCAAACAATAAAAGGAAAATGTATGGAAAAACTATTTGAAGCTGAGCCAAGTCCCTGCCAAAAATAAATCCAACAAGGCTGAATGCAAAATAAGAGAAAAACAAAAATTACCACACAAAAAAAAAAACGAAATTCAACGAATTGTTTAACGGGAAACTAAAGCTTAAAGCGGCCAACTTAATGAGAGCTTTACTAAACTTAAGAACGTCTTCCAAATGCCTCACATCTTATCAATTATCAAGTCTATCAACAACGAGTGTTCCCCAATACGAAGGCTGGCCTTGATTCACTCGTTACTCGTTGCTCAATGAAGTTCGTACTCGTTGCTTTACTGGGCGTTTGTCGCGTTCTTTCCCACCCGTCACTTCCTTCGGACCACTCCATCCACTTCAAAATTTACTCTTTACTGGGTGCTGCGTCTCATAACTCAGTTTATTCAGCATAACCCGCTTGCAACTTGTCCAGCTGACTTTCAATATTCGTCAGTTTCTCACCTTTACTGGCTCAGTCGCGTCACATGTTACTTTATTACTGTTAACAACTAGCGCAGGCTGTTCTCGTCCTTTTATTTTGTTTACCATTAGCGTCTTGTTACTCGTTACTTTCAGTAGTTTCTCTGTCTCTTACTTTTGGTAGTTGCTCGATCGTTCTTGCTACTCGTTACTTTTAAAATTTCGATAAGTCTCTCCATTCGTTACTCTGATAGTATAATTAGCTTCGTCTCGTCACTTGTTACTTTTTGCTAGAGTCTAGCTTACTCGTTACTTTACTAGTTTGTCGATCACAAGAATCTCTAGCAGCTAACACTCGTCACTCGTTACTTCATTAGTAGAGTCTCGCTACACGTCAATCGTAGCTTTAATACTTGACTCTCGTTACTAGTTAGCTTCGTTACTTTACTTCGTTCGTTACTTTAAGCACTTAAGTTAGCTTCGTCTCGTTACTTTATTAGTAGAGTCCCGCTATACATCACTCAGTGCTATATTATGTGAGTCTCGCTAGTCGTTACTTATGGTAAGTTCGCTCGCTATTCGTTACTTTTAGCATTTATGTTAGCTTTGTCTAGTCACTCGTTACTTTTAACTACTTTGGCAGTCAAGTTACGTTAATCTCGTCACTCGTTGCTTTAAAGCTTGAACTATCAGCGTAGTCTCTTTACTCGTTACTTTATACTTAGAGTCTCGTTACTCGTTACTTTTAGCAGCTTTGCTCACTATTCGTTAATCAGTTAAGTCAGTTAAGTCATTCGTGACTTTAGTACTGGAGTCTCGCTACTCGTTGCGTTTTCTTCACTATTCGTTACTATTATCAGTTGGGTAAGCTTAGATCCGTCGCTACTCGTTACTTTTGAATCACTTAGCATTCAGTGTTGGTCTCGTCGCTTCCCCACTCGTTGCCTTCCCGGCACTCGTCGCTCATACGGTTTGCCCGCTGTCGCTAATCCAGTCCGCACCTGCTGGCCCGTTACTTTCTCCACTATTACTAGCTCACCTGCTCCTCTGTAAGATGATGGCAATTACGGCAGCACAGAGCCGTGCTGTTTCGCTTTAGATACTTTGAGTAATAGTTGTACTAATATGAATGCAATTGATCGAACATTGGAAAATGAAAATCTAAGACAATGAAAATCATATACAGTAAACATACATAGAGACATACATACATACAGACAATACATACATATATATAAATATGTATTATTGAAAATGTCACATAGAATATAACGAAAAAGATAAATACATTTAGCTTATGGAAAAATAGAACACACACATTTACCATTTACATAAACGAACAACGAACGAACGATTTATGTAAAAGCGTTCCACATTTAGATAATACATAGATATATCAGAAAAAAATACATATTTTATATATGTAAACGAGTGTAGGTGTGTGTGGGTGTGTGTGTGGGTGTGTGTGTGTGTGTATGTGTATAGCATCAATGTTGTTAATTTGAGTTTTGATTTTTTTTTTTTTTTTTTTTTTTTTTTTTTTTCTTTTAGATTTTTTCGTTGATTTTTCATTATATAACTTAAAAAACACCAAAAGCGCTTTAGTACGATATTTTTTGTTGTTTATGTTTAATGCATTTTTATAGATAATATTTATAGTTGTTTTCTTTTCTTTTTCTTGCTATTTTTTCTTTTTTCTTTTTCTTTTTCTTTTGCTTTTTCTTTTTCTTTTGCACAACGTTCAGGGAACATGTTCGGTTTTTACTGGACCCCTCTTGTTTTCTAGGTTGAATTGATGGAGTATCTATATCTATATAGCTATAGCTTCCTGCTCTTCAACTGCTACTTCTGCTTTTTCTTCTTCTGCTTCTTTCTGTTCTGCTTGTTCTTTTCATTCTTTCTGTTTTCTTGTCTTGATTTTTGGATTATTATTATCATTATTATAATAAGAATATGTAAAAGCACAACACACAGTTTGACACATTGAAATATTTTTAATAGATAGTTAATTAAATAGCGAGAGATAGAGACAGATAGAGAGAGAGAGATATAGATACAGATACAGATAGAGAGAGAGAGAGAGAGAGCGCGCGTGTAAGACAAAGAGAACAAAGATAAGTAGCAAAAAGTCACATACATTAGCTTACACTTACGAGTATTAGATATATATTCAAAGTAAATAAAAAGTGAGTAGAAAGAAACAGAAAATATTCCACTAGTGAAACGAATGCTAAATTATTGACTGGAAGTTGCCTTGCGGCATGGAAATTGTGTATAAAAGCAAAAATTTCAATTCAAATTTCGGGATTTTTCTCAGCTCGGGAATGGTCCAAATTTCATGTGCAATCAAATTGGGTTCAATTTTCTTTTCGTTTTTCGTTTTTCTTTTCGTTTTTGAATTTTGATCAATTTGTTTTTATTTTTTAGGGCTTTTTGGTTTTATACGATTTTTTTTTTGGTTTTGGTTTTCGGTTTTTGGTTTTTATAAAGCGCAAACTCTAAGTGTGGAATTATGTATTCTTTTTTGTGTAATTTTTTTGGTATTTTTGGTATTTTTATGATTATACTTAAGCTAAAAAGTAGTACGAAACATGCAAAATACTACAGTACATGATATGATATACAAAGGCAAGTGTGGAAGGCTACAAAGTTGCGATAAATGTGGAAAAAAGTCAAAGCTTATATATGCATATATAAATATATAGATGTGTGTGTGTGCTTGGGTGTGTGGGTGTATGTGTGTGTGGATTAGTAAAACTTCTTGTGTGGATAACATTAAAATAAGTGTGTGAACTCATAAAGAAAGATGGGGAATAAGGATCTATTCGAAAGTGAAAAGTGAAGAGGAAGAGCTTCGAAAAGAGAGAAAGAAAGACACAGAAAGAGAGAGAGAGAGATTCAAGGAAGCTTTAACGCAAAGACAACTTGAGAGCACCAAAACTGAACTAGAAGCATTCAGCTTTAATGTTCTATCCAAATAGAGGCATTCCAGGCTAAGAGTGAAGTTTCCAAATTAGTTTAACGAATCGATCCTAAGGAAAAGAAACTTAAGTTTCACAGTATATCGATGTATCGGTACGATTATAGTGCGTCCTATAAAGGACAGGGCGTCTTGCGGTCAATCATGCCCAACCAAAACACTCTTGCGGCATGCCACTGCACAAACTGTTTTACAGAACACAAATTGAACCAAATCTTTGCCCGATCGATAAATATCGATAGAGTAGTGTATATTGTAGACGATCATGACCAACCATAACCCTCTTGCGTCACACTAATGAATAAATTGTTTTGCACAACGTAAATTAGCGATTATCAGCGATTAAACGACTAAGTTATCGATAAATATCGATGGAGTAAGTTGTATTCTAGTCAATCAAACCCAACTAAAGAACTCTTAAGTTCTCATTTTACAAATTGCTTTACAGAACACAAATTGAACAAAAAGTTTGCTTCTACAGAAATAATCGACTTAGTTATCGATAACTAGCGATAGAATAGGGTGCCTATAACCAATCTAGCCCAACTACAGAACTCTTCAGTGTTGCGCAGAACACAAATGAATGAAGAACTTTGCTTTACAGCGATTAATCGACCTAGTTATCGATAAATACCGATGCACAACCAGCTGCAATATCTGCAAGTCGAACTAGGAAATCAAAATTGAACTCTTTAATCTGTTCGATTGCGTACTCCGTCGCTCAAGGATCCACTGCACCACTGACTTAGAAAGCCAGCAACGGCAAGAACAACAACTGCATATGGCGCATATAACTGTACGATGTGGCCATGTTGCGTGATTTGCCTTTTGGGCAACCTTTTTTTCTGTGGTGCCAAAGTCGCTTTCCATTAGGCAAATTGCAGTGCGGCGTGGCTGTTGCCACAAACGAAATGCGGCTTATTATTCAATAAGGCTGCAGCGGCAATGTGGGTCACATGCTTCACTCTCTCTATGAGTGTGTGTGAGTGTGTGTGTGTGTGTGCGGTCAAAGAGCCAATTTGCATTACACACAGCTAGCCACATTGAGTTAGCCCAACTAGCAGTCGCAGCTTTAACCAAAATCTGCTGCTCGCCACACACACACACACACACACACACATACACAATTGTTTTCCAATCGAAGCGAGATGCTTCATTTGGCTCCATGTTATGTCGTTGAACTGTTGCAAGTTCAACGCGCTACCTTTTTGGCTAATGGAATCATTAACAGCGCCGCAGACGACAGCTCGACCGACCGACGATTGCCTGGCTGCCTGACTGAAGTCGCTGGCTTGGCACACTCACACTCCGCCTTAATGTCCTGGCCTGCGTCTGTCACTCACTAGAGGCAGCCAGCCCAGCTGCATCGACAGGCCGTCCGCTGGCTTGCCAGCCCTGTCAACGTCTGCGTCATCGTCTTGCGACTTGTCGCTCGTCGTCGCCATAATAATCAAATATCGATCGATGTGCGTCTGGTTTTCTGGTTTTTGGGCTCTTTGGCTTCTTGGCACAACAATTTTCGACTGTCGACAACATACTCTAGCCCAGAGCCTTGGGCCTTTGGCATGGCATAGCATATATAGCTTATGGACAGACTTTTATCGGTTAAATATACTTGAAGCATCTAGCTCTGATTTGCTTTAGATTGGTGAGGGTATTTGCTAGTCGTTCAGCTAATTTATTTCATTAGCTTTTAGTTGCTTTGCGCTTTCAGTTGCTTCTCCTTCTTTTAGTTGGCTGTTTTGTTTGGCATTGTTTGTTGCACTTAAAGCTACGTCGCTTTGCTGTTGCACGTTTCTTGCTTCGCTCGAATTTCAATATTAAAATCGCATTTTTAATGAAACTCGTTGAGCAGCGGCCCCAACTGCTGGCTGCTGGCTGCTGGCTGCCGGCCGCCCCAAAAAACTTCACTGCTGCCTCCAAAATAGACGCAAATAGATGACGCATGCGACGCATCTGGCAAGAGGAGCCAAGCAAACACACACACACACACACACATGCATATGTTAGGGCAGCACAGATAGCAAAGGGTTGCAGCCTTTAGTAATTTTTTGCTTCATTTTTTTTTTGGGCCGGTTTGGGTGGTTGGGGGCTTGGTGCAGAAGCCGTTAGAGCGGAAGCGACTATTTGAAATATATATTTTTTTTCGTAATATTTTTGCACAAATTATTATGTATTGTTATAATTTTAGCTTTTTCTATTTTCTGTTCTGCTGCTGTGCATTTCGTGAGCGAGAAGAGCAATGCAAACACACAACAATAACACACACGCACACACACCAGCATGCACTTAGACACACACACACACACAGGCAGGCGGCAGCTGCACATGTTGAGCTGCAGTGGGCGCTCGAAAGTATGCAACAATATTTTAAGCGCTCGCTTTTTCGGCCTTTCGTATGCCTGTGCCTGTGCGTGTGTGTGACTGTGTGTGTGGTAGGAGTGTTTTGTAATATTTTTTTGTTTTAATATATGTATATTCATATATATATACATATATTTTTGTGTGTGCCGTTTGACGTTTTGGTTACGGGGGCTGCGTTTCTGTTGTGGGCTGCGCCGTTGCCTGATTTTTAATAAAAATAAAATACACACACACACAGACGCACACAAAATGCAAACAGCTAAAGTAGTCGAAAGATACAAAAAAAAGAAAAAATTAAAAAGAAGAAAATGTGAAAATAAATATAAAAAGCGCAGCCCAAACAAAAGTCAGACACTGAATGCAGCGCGCGTGGGTTTGAGTTGAACTTCATTGGGAATGGAGAGTGCGCACGGACTTAAAGCCGTGTTCTGGCCAACAACGGCACACGGCCAAGGGCCAAGGGCCACGACATGCCAGATAACTTTAGCTTATCTAAGCTGTCCAAAGCAAAACAACTGCCCCTAGCCACGCCTTAGCAGACTGGTGAATAATCTATCTATCGATCTATACACTTGAGCAATCGACAATTATCGATTAAGGCATTTACTTGGCCAAGGCACATCATATTGAGCCCAAAAGCTATAATTTGTCTAAATATAACTTTTTATAATGTATAAGTGTTAATCGATAATTATCGGTATATTTATACATATCTGGCACATTATGTTCTGCATACATAGCCCACTTGAAGTCTTTGAAACTACTTAAAAGTTAGTTGAATGAGTTTTTCAATTCAACTACTTATCGATAATTATCGATATATGTATAGTTTTATGTTGCATGCAGCATTTGATATAGTCTGTTACAGTAATGTAACTAATGATCAATATTTATCGATATATCACTCTATGTGAGGCGTAATAAAGGCCAATGGAACTAGAAAAATCACTAATGACTTTTAAAGCGCAATAATTATCGATATACATGTATGCTTCTGAATACATTTGACTGTTGCTTGTTGATCACACCATTTGACGCCCTGTAAAGTCCACTTTAAGCGCTTGGCAAACATTCCGTTATGCTGAGCTATTAGCCTAGCCACTCCACTCCGTTCCCGTAAAAATTGCGTTAGCCATCGTCGGGCCTGCCCCATCCCACTCACGCGCTGCGAACGCATTCAGTGGCGCATGGTGCTGCGCCCAAAAATAAAAATAATAAAAATACAAAGCAACAAAACAAAAATATATATAAAAAAGAAGCACTTGAAAAACTTTGCAATCAACGCGGCGGACTGATTACAATGCCCGGGCAGCGCAGTCAGCGGAGACGGCAGCGCAGCTCCACCGAATGGAGAGAGCGAGAAAGAGAGTGGGTGAGGGTACGTGCACAAATGTGCAATGTGCGTGGAGTTTCGCTGGAGTCAAAGTGCTAGCTAACACACACAGACACACGCACACACACACAGATATCCGCACACAGACACACCCATGCATGAATCCAATATATTTTCGCTTTGGCATTTGTTGCGTTTCGAGATGTTTGTTTGGACGGCGTTGTATTATGTTTGTGTGTGTGTGATTGACAGTTGCCCCATTGATAAGAGCTGGCGTTAGCCATGGTGGACAGGGGGAGGACGCGGCAGTCGTTTCATATTTTTTATAATTGAAATGCGGCTGCCTAAATGCAGTCAAAAGTTATGCGAGCCTAAAAAAACAACGAAAAAAAACCACAAAAAAAATATGATACGCATACGCAGCTAAACAACAACAGAGAGAACAAGAGGAAGAGAGAGGCGAGACGGCGGCGACGATGACGATGACGCTGCATAAAATGCAAGCACAGCGACAGTTGAGCGTCGGCCTAAAGGTATGCTACAGAAGGAAAAAAATTGCATAAAGCATCGGCAACAACAACAACAACAACAAAAACGACGACGACGACGACGACGACGACGCAGCGAGCAGGCAAATGAAAATATGAAGGCGACTGTGAAGTAGAAGGAGCATAGGCACAGCAGCAATATAAATATGGAGCGAGAAGGAGAGAGCGCGAGAGTGAGTGAGCGGGCAAAGTCAGACGTGTGGGTAAGAGAAGCTTACAAAAAAACACACACACACATGTAAATAAAGAAGGTATTTGTTTCAAAATTAAATACGCACGTGTAAAAGTGTGTGTGTGTGTGCAACTGCAGTCTGTGCATGAAAGCAAAGGGTAAAAGAAAGCAAAAGTTGTTGCTGCTGTGGATGTTGTCTTTTTGCGCTTATGCGCCGTTATTATTTTTATTATTCTTATAATTTCTAGACGTGCCCAAACAGAGCGAGTAGCAAGATGAAGAAGAAGAGCGAGAAAAACGAAAAAAAAAAGGAAAAAAGGAAAGTGTAAAAGCAAAAGTATTTATGAAGCGGCAAATGCGGCTAGGCTAAGCTATGCAAAGAGAGCGGCAACTGGGATAGCGGAGGAATAAGAGAGTGGCAGAGCGGGCGAGTGGTGGAGAGTAAGAGCACAGTCATTTGCATATGTGTGTGTGTGCGTGTGTCAGCGTCAATGTCCGACAACGACTCCAGACACAGTCGCGTGTGTGAGGCTCTGCTACCTTTTTTGCTGCTATTTATTTTTCGGTTTTTGTTTTTTTTAGATAAATTTTTATTTGAATTTATGCACATGTGCGTTGCACGTGTGTGTGTGCAAGTAATGCGCTACGCAGCATTTTACGGCCATTGCAGGCTAAGCAGCTGCAGTTGCAGCTAAAAAACTTTCAAATTTAGCCTAATATAGATACACGGACAAGCATTGATTGTCCTACATGAATAGCTATCGGTAACGATCTGCAAATATTTATCGTTATTGCTAAGACAGACATATAGCGCCTACAGCCAGTTGAGCTAGTCGAACATTGTCAACGTGTTTGGCTTGCCGACTGCATTCGTTGCGTTGCGTGTCGCTTGGGGTCGCACACAGCACGTTATCCTCTCTATGTATATGTGACTCTGTGTGTGCTTCAATCCTACCCATCCCCGGCCCTATCGTGCGTCGCTTAAATTCGTCAAGCGTTGCAACAAAGTGCGTTTTGTACTTTTTCTTTGCACTGGCGACGGCGACGACGCTGTCGTCGTTGTCGCTGTTGACGAGCACGGCGAAAAAAAAAACACACACACACACAAAAAAGAAATGGCAAAAGCTTTCGCCGTATACACACACACACACATGTGCACACACGCACATGCAGGAGCAGAGCCAAGAAATATAATAAAAACGACAGCAGCGACTATATTTTTGTTTTTGTTTTCGTCCGTTTTTTTCTTGCTGCTTGTTCACAAAAAATGTTCGCTTAAAAAGGCAGAAGCGGCGACATTTTAACAGCGAGGGGGGATCGCAAGCGTGTGTCGAAAAAGAAACAAACGCGGAAATAAGAGAAAATCGGAAGAAGAAAACGTAATGTGAAAATATATATATTTGCCGGAAGCTAAATGTGTTTTTTTGGTTTTTTTATTTTTTTTTGCTGACATCGCTGCGACGCTGCTGTCGCTGCTGCCGTTTGCGCTCTCCTTAAATATGGCAAGTACAGTTGTGCTCGCTGCGCCTAAATGCACGCTTCAAGCATTTTCCACTGGCTGCCAAATTATTATTTTATCTAGCCAACAAGGGGCGGCAGCTTATTCTGTCTGTCACAAAGGATTCGCCTTATCAATGCGAAAATATTGAAATTGAAATTGAAATTGAAAAACTGTAATATGTTTTATTTAATTATTTTCGAATGCATTTTCCTGTTCGTTTTGCGACATTTTTCTCATTTGCCCCGCTGGCAGTTTGTATTGTCGCTGGTGTCATAAATTATGGGAGTCCATGAGGGAAAAGAAAAAAGAAAAGTCAGAAATTTGAAACACGAAATGACAAAACAATGAACGAGGCCAAATGGCAGTGTCTGCCGTATGCTCGACTCTCTATGCGCTTCTCATGCTGTTAAGTGAGGTTAGTTTTCACTGGCATTTACAATGCTAAGCAAATTTAGTTCTATATCTGTATATGCCCAATTTCAACAGAAACGCTGCTCTCTATGCGCTTCTCATTGTGAAAAGTGAGGTTAGCTTTGATGCATAAAGAGAAACGTTAACATATAGTTTGCCAGTGCAGGGCATATGCAGCAGCGCATATGCTTCGGCTTAGACGAGGCCGTACGTTGGCCATATTGAAAATTATAGTGTCGTAAACATGCAACTGCAATAGCCACGAACAACAACAACAACAACAGCAACAACACTGGGCTCGTGGCAAAAAAATTAAATTAAAATAGAAAACAAACTCTCGAACATGGTCAGCAAATAAATAAAAAATAGCCGGGCTAAAAAGGCTAAAAAAGGCCAAAAAACGAAAGCTTTCGGTGGACGGAGCCAAAGCGAATTGCAAGCGGAAATTGCAATGGCAATGTGTGTGTGTGTGTGTGTGTGAAGTAACGAAATCCGCTGGCCACACAAAAACAACATTAGAAACCAATGCAAACTAAGCTGAAACACAAAAAGAAAACAAAGAAACGAGAATGAAAGAGAGAGAGAGAGAGAGCGAGAGAGGAAGGAAGGGAGGGAGAAATGACATTTTGCTGTGCGAAAACTTATTGCACAGAGTGTTTACTATATAGAATATATATATATATATATATATATATATATATATATATATATATATATATATATGTATGTATGTGTATGTGTGTGTGTGTGTGTATGTAGCTAAGTTTACAAAGTGGAGGAGTGTGTGTGTGTGTGATAGAGATAGCAATACGTATAGACAAAAATACGAGTGTTTTTAGATAGAAAGAGAGCGCACTACTACGTGGAACAACAACAACAACAACAAAGAATTTAAAAGAAGAAGAAATAAGTATAATATATATATATATATATATAAATATATAAATATATAGATATATATATATATAGAGAAACATATACAATGAGAACTTCAACTGAACAACTAACTAAAGATATATATATATATATATATGTATACTTATATATATATATATATATATATATATATAGATGTGTGTATATATAGATATTGATTATTTAAAGAGATAAAAATACATATATATATATATAAACATATATACATATATATATATATATATATATATATGGTTATGGATATGGATATGGATATAGATATAGGTATATATATATATATAAAATTCATAGACAAAGAACACGACGAAGAGCAAAAACATGTGTTGAGTTTTGATTTGTTTTCTTTGCTTAGATTTGGTTTTGTTTTGTTTTTTTTTTTTAATTATTGTTATATATAATATATATGATATTGAGAGAGATATTTATATATAAATATGCAATGTATATATATAAATGGCAGGTATATAAACGACAGACAAAGAGAGAGAGATAGAGAGAAAGAGAGAGAGAGAGACAGGGCGTATACGTAATATTGTGTTGAAATTATAATTTGAACAGAGAATTTGGAGCTTGGACGCAAGTAAAAGATAGTTAGAAAGTGTGTAACAGAGATAGAGAGAGGGAGAGAAAGAGAGAGAGAGAGAGAGAGAGCGTGTAGCCTGATTGATGTATTTAGGTAATACTATAGAGATATAGTTCGCATTCGATCTGAATGGCTGGGTCAATTTGAGCTGCTCAGAGTGCTCCGAGCGAGAAAGAGAGAGACAGATAGAGAGAGAGAGAGAGTGTGTGTGAGAGAGAGAGGAAGAGTGTGAGTTTCTCAAGTCGAATTCGTTTATATATTACTTTGTTTAAGACCTATCGAAGCAGCAAAAGCATTCACTGAATGGACTTGGAACAGGGTTACGGATTATTTAATGAACGGGGGCTCTGAGGCGTTCGGGTTGGTTGGGAGTGGGGACGCTTGGTATGGCTGGGAGTATTTGCTGGAGACATGGCTATTAAACACTTACCGATTCGTGCGAGGCGCGATAGTCCAGGTCGCCGCCCAGTCCGCCGCCAGCTGATGCCGAACGCGGTTGCATGTGTCTACTGTGACTGCTGTTATCATCCTCACTGCAATCGATCTCTTTCTTGAGGCTCTGCAAAGTTCGAGAGGCGTGAGTAGGCGTTGAGAGAGAGAGAGAGACAGAGAGAGGGGCAGAGAGAGAGGGGAAGACAAAGCTTAACATGGGCTTAACATGGGCTTAACATTCACATTTAACATTAACATTTAACATTTGATCAGAAGACTCAGCTGCGAGCCTGCCTTGGGCGTCTGCTGATAAGATCGGCTGATTCTTAAAGATCATATAGATATATATAATAAAAGACTTTTGCTTATGAGACTAACGAAGCGACTAACGCCCACTCTAGCAATAGGTAGCGGCCTAGGCTGTTGGCCTATGGGGTCTAAGCCATATCTAAATTCTTTCTACGGTCTGCCCTAAAGCAACTTGAGCTGTGGCAGCAGCTGGAGAGGCAGACAGCCTTTCCGGCAATAGCATTTCCAGACAAGGCTCGATAACTGCATGTTATCGATAACTATCGACAGTAGTTACCCTGCTAATGGGTCAGTGCTACGTTTCGAGCTTAGCTTGGGGCAGGCACTTACCAATGGCACCGATTGCACTGGCAAGAGGCCGGCTACGTTGCCGGGATTCAGGAGGCTGCTGGAGCGTCCGTCGGCAGCGGCGTTGCTGCCGTCGCGCGATGAACGCGACGATGGGCGTCCGGATTGCGACATCGACAGACTCAGATCGGAGGCAACGGCATTGCCGCCGCCGCCGCCGCCGCCGCCAGGTGTGGAGCGAGCTGATTCCATGGCGGCGGCTGCTGCTGCTGCTGCGGCTGCTGCGGCGGCTGCTGCTGCCGACGATGAGGGCATCGAGATTAGCGGTGATGGTATAACGGTAGAGCCCGTAGAGAGATCGACACCGCCGCTGCTCATCTTCATGTTGAGGCCCATCTCGTTGCTGCTGTTGTCCGCCTCATCGTCGTCGTCCAGATCCATCTCGTCGTCGTAGTCATCGTCGATCACCTCTGTCTTCGGCTGCAGCCCGCCGCTGGCGCTGGGCGAGTGAAGCAGCGATTCATGCGCTGCTGCTGCTGCTGCCGCTGCTGCTGCTGCTGCTGCGGCCGACGTTGCTGGCTGATCGTGCCGATGCTCATCATCGTCCTCATCGTCATCATCATCATCGTCGTCGTCGTCATCGTTCTCGGTCTGGGCACGCCGCGCACTGTGATGCGCGATGCGTTGCGCGATGTCGCGTGCAGCGGCTGCAGCTGCTGCTGCCGCAGTTCGATGGACAACGATGACGTGATCATCCACATCGGTCATATCATGATCGTCCGGCTCGTCCTCGTCGTCGTCATCAATGTCAACGGCCACGACATGGCTGCTCGGCTCGGGCGTTGCATGCGCTGTGCAGTCGTTGGCGTTGACGTTGACGTTGCCGTTGCCGTTGCTGCCACTGCCGCTGGGCGAGGCGCCCGTTGAGGAGGAGCACGTGGCTTTCATTTGGTTGTTGCTGCTGCTGTTGTTGCTGCTATTGTTGTTGTTGTTGTTGCTGCTGGTGTTGTGGCTGCTGCTGTTGTTGTTGCTGCTGCTATTCTTGCTGCTGCTGTTGTTGTTGCTGCTGCCGTTGTTGTTGTTGTTGTTGTTGTTGTTGTTGCTGCTGCTGTGGCTGCTCGTAGAGCTCTCTGGCGGCATGGCATGTGGCTCAGCGGACGCAGCTGTGGCGGCGGCGGCGGGTCTTTGATAAAGATCTAGCGGCATTGATGTATCCTCTTCCAGCTCCTCCACCAGCTCATCGTCCTCCTCCTCCAGCAGCTCCTCAGCATCATCGTCGTCATCCTCGTCCTCGTCCTCCAGCAGCTCAATGGCTGCTGTGCTGCTGCTCGCTGGCCGCTTTGGCGGCGGCGTCGGACTGCAGCGTTCGCCGGCCTCGCGCTTCGACGCGGACGTCGCTGCTGACGCCTCGGACGCAGCTGACGTTGACGCTGCTGCTGCTGCTGCTGCTGCTTCTGCTGCTGTTGTTGCTGTGCTTGTTGCTGTTGCTGTGGTTGTTGTTGCTGCTGTTGTTGTTTCTGTTGCTGCTGTTTTACTGCTGCCAGCAGCTGTTGTCGCCATATTGTCCGCTGCTGCTGCTGCTGTTGTTGCTGTCGTTGCAGCTGCTGTCGCTGCTGCTGCTGCTGCTGCTGTCGTGGCTGTTGAAGAGCTGGGAGCTGACACCGCCGCTGCTGCTGCTGCTGCTGCGTCCAGTGGACTGTCGGCCGCCTTGCTGCCACTGCCGCTGCCGCCGCTGGCCTGCGAATGGGGACGCAGGCGATCTGGCTCCCGCTCGGGCTCCCGCAGCGTCGTGTTCTGATTTGTCATCTCGGCTAGGCCTTTAACCTGGCAAAGAAAGGGAATTTCAGTTGGATCTCATGGCCCGCTGCCCTCCGGCCTTACCTTCAGTGATTCGGCTGTCTTGAGCAGCGCTGGCAACTGACAATATTGCACGTTCACCTCGCCCTTGTACATGAATTCAACTAGAGTTTGCAGCTCGGCAAAACGGACGTCCTTCAGTATCACAATTGGATGTGGATCGGAGTGCTGCAGAAACAGGCTCTGGAAATACGAGGAGCAGGCCGACAGCACCACCTGCAATAGACAAGCCGCCAGGAGCAAATATCAAGCTAACTGAATGTCAAAGTGCGTGTCAAGTGCTGATCAGCTGATCGACAGCCAATACGATTCGCTTATTGTCTAATGTGAAACATACTTAAAATATCAAATAAATCAATCAAATGTCAACTGGTTCAACTCGCCTCCTGTTGCCTGTTACACACCTTCGCTCTGAGCTCCCATTCACAATGGTTTCGGCACATTGTCAACTATTCAGCTCTTATGTTTACAAAGAGAGACTCTTTACTCTTTGGTTTTGAGTTTCTCCCTGTTCATCCGTTCGTCTATCCGTCCGTCTGTCTGTTCGTCCGTCTTGCTTGCTTGTTTCCGTCCTTCGGTCCATCAGTCCTTAGGTCTGTCTGCCTGCACATACAGGCAATGCGTCCATACATCTGTCAGTCCTTCCATCGTTCAGTCCGCCTGACTGTCCGTTTGTCCTTCCGTCCTTCCGTTGTTCCATTCATCCATCTGTCTATCTGTATTTCTATTCGTCAAATCGTCCAACCATCTGTCTATCTGTCCATCCATGCGTCAGTCTCTCCATCTATCCATCCATCTCTCTCCATCCTCTTGTCCATCCGGCAGTCCGACCGTCCGTCTGTTCGTCTGTCCTTCCGTCCTTCCATTTAACCTTCTATCCACCTGTAACTACAACCGTCCATCCGTCTATACGTCCGTCTGTCCCTACATCTGTTCGTCTGTTCATCTTCCCGTCCATCCGTCCATCCAGAAGTCCCTCTATCCATCCATCCGTCCGTCCGTCCGTCCATCTGTCCATCTGTCCGTCCGTCTCTCCATCTGTTCGTCTGTTCATCTACCCGTCCATCCGTCCATCTATAAATTCTTTTGCCTACCCTTTGAGTCACTTTCGTATATATTGATTTAATATTTATATTATCCATGGATCTTATGAGATAATTATGATATTCAGCTGGAAGCCTTCATATCATTGCAATACCTAAAGGATCTTACTTTTATATTGAGATAATAATACCAATAATAGCCATAGCAATATCGTAACTAACTCTATTTGCGCTCCAGCTATGATCGTCCATGAAATTTGTATTAAATAATTGAAAATCGAATTGAAAGTTTATTGAAATTTATGAAATCGAAGTTCGTAGAGTTGGGAATGCGAATAAATTGAAAGCAAACGCTTAAATGATCCTTGGAGCGTGAGGCTAATCGATAAAATATATCGATTCAACATTAGAAAGCAGTCAGCGAGAGAGAGCGAGAGGGAGGTAGGTAGGGAGAGAGGGCAACGAGGCAACGCTACATTTATTAGATTTACGATCAGCGTGGGGCATCGGCTTCACTTTGAAGATGCTGTGCAGCAACTGTGGCAACTGTGGCAGCTGTGGCAACTGTGGCAACTGGTCAACTGGCTGGCGATTGCTGCGGGCGTCAAGGCGTGAACACGCCACGAATGACAATGCGCTGCCAGCAACAGGAATGGGAGCAGCAACAGCCACAGCAACGGCAACAATCTGGCCGCATATCTGTCGAGTTTTATGTGCGCTTGCACGCCTTGGGGTATGCAATGCCAGGTGAGTGTGAAGAGGGAGAGAGGGCGGCAGGGGTAGAGCGGGATGGCAGCATGTTGTAAATTTTCATGGCTTGGCAAATTGAAAAGGCGTCGGCCTGGCATTTCGCATCTACTCGATTCGGGCCGACTGCCTAATGAGCTTTTGGCTATTGGCCACGTTTCGGGCAGATGTTGGAACGGTCTGGCCTGGTCTGCGCCTGCTCTGCGCCTGTCACGCGCCCCGTTTGCACTAGAATTTATTTAAAAAAATGCAATCGGCGCGCACACGCCCCCAAACGCAAAAGGCCGCAACCAAAATGAGCGCTAATAAATTCACGCGCATATTAGTGGACCCGTTTGCCCCTATATATATATATATATATATAGTTATATAGTGTGCATCTGCAGTTGAGGAAGAAGCAGCAGCAACGGTCTGCGCGTCTGGCATTAAGAAAATCGAATTTCCTGATTACAGCAGGCAGCGGCGCAGGAGAAGGCGCTGTCCAGGCGTCGCAAATTGCCAACACTTTTAATTGAACGCCGCTGTCGACGTCGCTGCCTGCGCTGCCTGCGCTGCTGCTGTTATTATTAACATTGCGGGCATAACGCCCCCAAAGCTAATGAACGCCAAAGGCTTTGATTTCTAACGCCAGGCGCAGTTAGAAAATGTTGCATGTAATTTGCGGCCAAATAGTCAACAACATAAATTGCCATAGATTAAAGCACGCAGCAGCAGCAGCAGCAGCAGCAGCAGCAGCAGCCACTCCATCCAAGTGGGGGCCTGAGCGATCCTCAGATTGCGTGCTCAGTTGTGGGCGTTGCCACACTTTCCCATTGCGGTTCGTATAAATCGTCAACAAATTTAAATGAAATTACCAAAGGCAGCCAACGCCTCGGAGCTGCACGTTCGAGCCAGCCAAATGAACTGGAACTGCAACTGGAACTGGTTCGGGAACTACAGTTGAAACAGCTACTGCCAAGGCTATAAATCACTGCAGCCAACAACAACGACGACGACGACAACTGTTTCAAGGGCAGCTCCTCCAATTAACCAAACGCCGCCCCAGACCAATCAATGAAACTATATATATATATATATATATATATATATCTGATAATTAGAAATATATGTATATATATATATATCTGATAATTATAAATATATATATATATACATATATCGGATAGATAATCTGATTAAGACTAGAGTTCGAATCCCACAGGCAGTTAGCCTGAGGCATAATGAGCTGACGGCAAGAAATAGTAGTAAAAAGTAGCATAAAACGTAGTAAAAAACGCCACAAAAAGTAGTTAAAATTAGCATAAAAAGTAGTAAGATGTAGCAAGTACTAAATGGTAGCAACAGTTATGAAAGGTAGTAGATAGTAATCCATAGTGCTAGATCTATGTGTGCAATAAAAAATTGAACTTAAATCTCTAATGATTTGGCGCTATTTTGTAGTATTTCCTGCTATATATATATTATATTTTTGGTATTTTTTGTGATACTTTTTAGTATTTCTGAGTTTAATATTATTTTGTATATTTTTTAGTATGTTTAGTTTTTAGTATATTATAATTTTGTATTTATGTGCTACATTTTAGTTTTTTTTTTTTGGTATTATGTATTTTTTGTGATACTTTTTAGTATTTTTAAGTTTAATATTTTGTATTTTTTTCGTATTGTTAGATTTTAGTATATTAAAATTGCTTATGCAAAATTTTAGTATTTTTGGTATTTTGTATTCTTTTGATACTTTTTAGTATTTTTAAGTTTAATATTATTTTGTATTTTTTTAATATTGTTACTTTTCAGTATATTAATTTTTTTTGTGCAAAATTTAAGTATTTTTGGTATTTTGTATTTTTTGTGATACTTTTTAGTATTTTTAAGTTTAATATTATTTTGTATTTTTTGTAGTATTTTTAGTTGTCAGTATATTTTAATTTTGTATTTTGTGCTAAATTTTAGTAATTTTTATTATTTTGTTTTTTTTTTTTATTTTTGATTTTTTTTAAATATATGTAGTATATTTTGGTATATTAGTATATTAGTAGTAGAAAGTAGTAGTTTATAGTACTTAATACAAGTATGATAGTAGTAGATGCTGCTAGGTGCTGTGCTGTTAGCAGCATATATAATTGCCAGAGTATTTGCCATAGAGTGGAGTGCGGGAGAAGCGCAAACGAAAATAAAAATATTAACAAAATATTATAATAATAATAATAATGCTGATGATAATAATGATAATGATGATAATAATAATAATCATAATGATAATAAAAATAGCAACAAAACAGAGGAAAATATGAAATTGAAGGTAATCACAATGTTTTGGCACAGCCGCAAATTGTGCGGATCAGCCGGAGGCGTGGAGGCGCCTTTAGGGGCGTGGCACAAGTGGGTGCAGCGGTGCAGCAGTAGCGCAGCAGCAAGCCGCTGCAGCTGCAGCTGCAGCTTAAACTATATTAAGACATAAAAGCAGAGAGAGTGAGAGAGAGATGCAGAGGCAGAGGCAGAGGCAGAGGCAGAGGCAGAGGCTGAGGCAGAGGTAAAGCCAGAGCAAAGGCAGAGATGGAGACAGAGGCAGAGCAGAGGCTGAGGCAGACGCAGAGACAGGCAAAGAGAGAGAGGGAGAGAGAAGTTTGCTGGGAGACAGAGCTGCATGTTGCAAGTTGCACGTTGCAAGTTGCCTTTTGCTGAGCAGCACAACAAAATAGCAGATGGCAAACCAACAACAACAACAACAATGAGATGAGCATTGCCAGCGGCAAATGTTAAATTCCAACAACAACAACAACAACAGCAGCAGCTCAGGTAAATCTATGCACGTTTATATAGAGAGCGCAGGCGATATGCTAACATTATAATTTGCATATTTCGCCGCAGTGTTTTTGGCGACCCAACTCAACGCTGTTGGGTGGTCAAGCAGCAACAACAACAACAACCTGAACAACAACAACAATCAGTGCTTATTTTCAGGGAGTGGCCTTAATAGAAATGTTAACCTTTTGCAACAGCGCCTCAACTTGAGTTATACAGAAATATATAGAAACTATACATAGCTATACAGATGCCTATATGGAAACTGTATATATTGTATGTAATATATATATATATATATATATATTGTATATATTGTATGTAATATATATATATATATTGTATATATTGTATATAATATATAGTACATAGTAGAAAAAACCTCTCAACATTCGCCCAAACTATTTATCGACTGTTTTTTTTTTTGCGTTACCTAAGTTTAAATCGTAAAAAAGTAAACAAATCTATTCGTAATATAGTTAAAATGGACATCATTGGATAGAACATTTAATGACATTAGTTTGGAAAAGCCTATGTGAGGCTTGCGCAATCTGGAACATCGATTTGCGCAATCTGCCCACGGCTCTGCCAGCCCCTGGGCTGTAATGGGATTTCGTCAACAACTTGTGGACGTTACTCAGTTTCCTTACTTCATTCATCATCACGATGTTGGACGAAGCGTGCGGTAAGTTTGACGAACAGGTCAATTATTTGGACAACAAATTTCAATGATTTGCAGGCGTTACTTTGATGTACGTCTATACATAATGCCATGTCAAGCCAAACTCAACAAAGATAAACTATCAGCGCTGAAATGGGTTGTCAAACGAAACAGTGAAGCGAACTCAAAGCTGTGAAACTCTATAGAAAACACCAAAACTTATCTAAAATGTCTGCAGCTGGCTCTAAAAGATATGTACATATGTATATATGCTAATATATCACTATATATATATATATATATATATATATATATATATATATATATATTACCAAGGGCATCATTTTGATCTACTCTGAACATCAATTCCCCAATTTTCTATAAGGTCTAAGAATTTTTTGAAATTTCACCATAAAAAACATATATTTAAATTAAAAAAATTAAATCGTTTAAAGCCAAAAATTAGCTAAAAAATATTTATTTTATTAAAATTTTTTTTTTAACTATGTGAATTTAACAAAACTTCTACATTCCAGTGTAAAAAACAACAAAAGCTTTTTGCAGTTAACTTTTTCTGGCCTTTGATGCTGATTAATGGCCGAAATGGAGAAGTTTGGCAGCAAAATATAAAAAAAAAATGAAATAATATAAAATAAAATATAAGAAGCAACAACAACAACGTCGACGACGACGACGAAAAGTGCAGAAAAAGGCCAAACAAAAATATGGCATTTCTAATTTAACAACTGCGCTTCAAATAAAAATTGCGTTTTTTGCCGACTGCTGCTGCTGCTGCTATTTAATTATTTTCTTAGAGCTCATTTCAGAGGCGGCAGCGGCGGCGGCGGCAACTGCGACGGCGACGGCGACAGAGTGCGGGCAGCAAGCACACATCACATGTTGACCTTGATATTCGCATTCGCAGCGGAACCAACTTTGTGTGCAAGCGTCTGTGTGCGTGTGTGTTTGTGTGTGCCTGTGCGAAGCGGCGTGCAAAGCATTAAGCAAAAGCAGCGTCAGCGTCAGCGCACGCAACGCAGCAGCTGAAAGCTTTAACGCCGTTTGTCGTTAGTGTAGCGTGCGAAACGACAGCAGCGCAGCAGCAGCAGCACCAGCCAGGGCGGAGGTACCGAGAAGGAGGAGATGGCAAAAGGCAAGGGCGCAGCGCGTTTGTAAAACTTGCGAGTGCGCGGGTGTGCGTGTGTGTGAGTGTGCATGTGTGTGCCTGTCTTTGTCTATATGCGCACAAAATGTGAATTGCAAAAACGCAGGAAAAAATAAATAAATAAAATTAAAAATTATCTCATCAAATGTGGCAACTGTTTATTTTAAGTATATTTTTTCTATGCATTTGTGTGTGTGCGCTTGTATTTGTATTTGGGGTTTTTGTTTTGGGTGCGTTAATTTCTGTATACTTTTGAGTTGATTATGGCCATTATGATTAAGTTAATTAGACAAATGCAACCAAAGGCAACCACAAATCATAAATAAATGAATTCCATTTGCAAGCCATCAAATATCTTGGAACGCCTTCATTCCAAGTTCGCTTCGCGCCTTCTCTCGCTCACTCTTTTCTGTTGACTGATTGCACGAAGCCGGACGAGTTGCGCTAATGCGACGATGACCTTGGAATTAGAGTCCAAGCAAAATTAGTGTGGCGAAAAAAAAATATAAAAAAATAACAATACATATATAAGAAGCGAAGCCAAAGCTTAAACCAAAACTCAGCAAAGTGAAAAAACACAGCTACAAAATCTATGCTTAAGAAAGAAGTCTCCAAAGAGCGAATATACAAATTGTAGACGTGCATGTGTGTGTATGTGTATGATTTATGACACGAATGTATGTAAATATATACAAATCAGAGTATGCACACACATACATACATACATACATACATATGCATATAGTGCTTTTCGCATTCTCTAGTGATCGATGCTTTTTGCACTTTATCGTTAAATACATACAGACATAAATATGTACATACATATGTGTATCAGTTTATGTCTCTGTTTTCTGCTGCCATTCACATGTCGCACTCACACATACTTCAATGTACGCATGGAATCAGCTGTTTTGCGCGTCACACGCATTTTTGTCGTCTCACGCACATTTTTTGAGCTCCAGACACAGACGCGCCCCCAAAAATACAAGAAATTAAAACAACAACAGCAAAACATGCGTAGAGGCAGCGACGCAATGTCTGAGATGACGTCACATCAAACAAGTTCGTGTGAGAGTGCGCGTTCGCACGTTTTGCATGCCAGAGACATACAGCGTGAGAGAGAGGGACCGCACAGCAACAGGCAAACGGTTAACGTTGACGCTGGTGTTGCTGTCGCGGTTGTCTGCCCACTTGTTGCGGACGAAATGACGCACAAAACGCATAAACCAAATGTATATACATACATACATGCATACTTATACATAAGTATGTGTGTGTTTTGCATATAGTTGCTGTTGCTGCTATCGTCTGCATACGTGCGTGTGTATGTATACGCGTTGTGTGATTGAACGAGTTTTATATTTATACAAACGCACACACAAGCATATACTTATACATACATACATATATATATATATGCATGCTTGTATGCATAAACAGCATTGACATTGAACTTGAACTTGAACATTGCGTTACGTTGCGTTGCGTTGCGCTGCGTTGCTTTACGCATTGTTCGGTTCTTTTGGGTTGCCGTTGCTGTTGCGGTTGCTTATCAACTTGTGCCGTTATCTGATGATAAAAAGCGTGAGCGATAGGTAGAAAGAGAGAAAGAGCGGGAGAGAGAAAGGAAGGGTTCATGCATTTGCAATTAGTGCGAAGAGTGCAGAGCAGACGACTGGGCCTTCCTCCGTCAAGGTCGCAATGCAAATTTATGCGCACATGCGAGAGATTTATTTATGCGACGCCTGCGCTGCATTGTTTACAATTCGTAATTAATTTATGGCTGCGACTGCGGCTGCGGCTGCGGCCTAGGCTGTGGCAGCGACAGCGGCAGCTGTGACAGCTAATTGCAGGTAGTCGACGCGAACGCCAGCGGCGCCACACAATAGCGTCTAAATAATATCCGCCCAATGGTCAGCAGAACAGCACAAACAGAACAGAGCGAAACAAAAAAAAAGTGAATTAAAAATAAACAGCAGACTTTGCCAAAGCTAAATTGCTGCAGCGGGACAGCGGGGGACAGCGGACAACGCTGCACGCACAAAAGACGCGCCGGAAAGTCGCTCAAATCGCTCGACGTCCGTCTGTGCGCTTTGTCCGCTGCCATTGTCATTGTCTAACAACAATTGCGTGTTGTGTCTGTGGTCAGCAGCGGCAAAGGCAGCAAAAGCTTTTGTGGTCATCCATTTGGTAGCCGGAAGCTCGCAAGACGGCCAGCGAGAGCGACAGCGACGCGTCGCAGCAGCAGGACAAAACATTGGCAGTGAGACAATCGCAGCACTTGACCCGCCGAAATACCACACACACACACGTACACGCACACAAATATGTTTAGGGAGGCATCTTCAAGGTCAGCAACAGGCGATTATCCCACGCTAAGCAAAGGGACAGCAATAGCTCTTCCTCTTGTCGCTGTCCACCAAACAATAATTGGAAATGAAAAAAAAAACCAAAGTAAAGCGAAAGGAAAAGCAAAAGCAAAAGCTCATGAATGGAGCGGTGGCAGGAGTGCGAGGGAGATAGCAAATGGCAAGTCGTGCTGATATTGATTTGTGTTGTTGTTGTTGTTAACAATTTGTTGCAAATTGTAAAATGTTGCCAGCAACATAATTTAATTGACGCCGTTATGGGCACGGCTGCAGCAGCAACAACTGCCACAACAACAACAGTAACATGCGATCAAATCTCATGTAGTCGTTACATTTTGGGCAACGCGATTTGCAAGCGAAACCGGAAAGAGAACGTTTACCGTTACCGCATGCGAAGGAGTGGAAGCGAAGCACTGTGGGCAGCGCAGCTAAGAAAACAACACAATTGCGCATGGCACTGGACAAGCGAAAGCAAACGGCAAAAAGAAATGCATTTGTTTAAATATGATAGATGGAACGAGTGAGTGTGCGTGTATGTATTTATTCATATTTATATGAAAATGAATTATGCATATCTAATGTAAGGTATCTGTATCTTACTTGATGCATATGTATATTTATGTATGTATTTATGTATATATATACTCTCATGCTCTCACTCTCTCTCTTTCTCACTCTTGGTATTCATCTTTAGCACTTACAAATAGCCATATCAAACTCTTGAAAATCGCATAGAGAGGCATTAAGTGCGCCATTCACACTGCACTCAAATGGAGTCACTTCAAAACTGTGATATACATATGTATATCTACATATATAAACATATGTATGTATATTTGTTAATCTTCCAAAATATAAACAAAAATAATTGCACAAAAGAAAAGTCAAAAAAAAAAACGAAAAAAGACAAGAAAAAACAAGACAACTTTTTAAGCTAGCGTTTTAAAACGCGCCAACGCATGCGCGCGTTTATTTTCAGTTCCTGTTACTGACGTCACTTGTCAGCAACAACATGTTGTTGTTGTTGCTGCTGCTGCTGTTGCCGGGCCACGCAGCTCGTGTCTCCGCTGACCTTCAGACTGGGTTTTTAATTTAGCTGCGCTGCCCGGCTGCGTTTTTGCCTTTGTTATTATTGTTGTTGTTTCCAGTTGTTGTTGTTGTTGTTGTTGTTAGCTAGTTGCGAACATTGTTAGAATTATGCCCGGCTTGGCATGGAGACTCGGCTTTGTATGGCCGCTCACCAACTTTGCATCGCTTGTGCAACAATTACTAATTACACTCACACACACACACACAGAGGCATATAAACTAATGCCAGCTGGCTGGTTGCTTAAATGAGATACGGCTATCTCTCTATGCGCGTTTTGTATCGCAGTTTCGAGCGCTCCCCTCGCTGAGTGCGTTTGCCTCTGGCTCTAGCTCTGCCTCTGCCTCTGCCTCTGTCTGTGTGTTTGCAGTTTTTAGCTACACACATACATATGCATTCATATATACATGTTAAATTTTTTTTTATATTTTTAGTTTTTATTGTGCTCAAATATAAAGAAAAGATATAAATCTGTTGAAAATGCGCATAATTATAGCAGCAGCAGCAGCAACAACAACAACAGCAGCAGCAGCAGCAGCAACAACACCTGGCCGTAGACCTGAGCTTTCAGCTTCTACAATCGGTCGTGACAAGAAAAGTTGTTAATTTTAATTATACATTTTTTTTCCTTCTCTACTTGAATTTTGTTTGCTTTTTTTTTTGCAAATGTTTTGTTGCATTTGTTGGAAGTCATACATAAAAATAAATAAAAAATTATAAATAAATAAATATATTTATATATAATATTTAAATATATATTTATATATATATATATATATATATATATATATATATATATATTTATATATATATATATTTATATATATATATATATATATATATATATATATATATATTATAATAAATTCTAAAAGCTCTACAAACTCAACAATTTCCAGAAGCTCTCTAAATTCTACAAGCACTTCTTTAATAACTCTACTTACTCTACAAACTCTACAAACACTTGGTTTACACTCTACACTATTTCGCTATTAATACATTTATCTAACTATCTTAACGTATTATAATATGATATAATATAATATAAACGCATTCTTTTCAGCTTTTCCGCAACATTCGAAAGAAAAAAAAAACAACTTCAATTGAAACGATCAAAAGCAAACAAAAAATGTTAATTGACTTGCGGCCAAATGCCAAAACGAGTCAAAACGCAAATAACTCAAAGCGAAAAAGAAACAAAAAAAAACCAAAATAAAAAATAAAAAAAGATGAAAAAAAACGCAACGAATTGCGAGTGTGTTGTAAATTAACAATTATTGGTTATTAACATGACAATTTTATACCATTTTAATGCATACTCCAGCGACAGCAACAACTGCAAACAGCAACAGCAACAACAACAGCAAAATGTCGGCAAGTCGCATTTGAAGGCATTTAATTGAATGCGTGAATTGCTTTTGTTGATTGCAGCCAGCCGTCATCGTTAGATTCCAGTTCTTGTTGCTGTTGTTGCTTGCTTGTTTGTTGTTGTTGCTAGCCGTAGGTTGCATAGTTGGCCGCGTGAAAACGTGACGTTTGAGCGCTGCACAGATTAACAGAGATTCGAATGTAAAGAAAACTCGCAACAGCAACAACAAAACTGCGCTCAGCGAACGTTTTGAATATTTTTGTATAATTTTCCAATTTAAATTAAGAGTGTTGTTGTTGTTGTTGTTATTGTTGTTGTTGCTCTTGTCGATTTTTTTCCCAGGCCAAAAAAAAAAAATTGCCGGCAGCAATATGCGTTATGTGTGCTGCTGTTGCTGTTGCTGTGGAATGCATTGATATGCAGTTGTTGCTGTTGCTGTTGCTGCTGTTGTTGTTGCTGCTTTTTGTTTTCCTGTTGTTGCTGCTGTGTTTTGCCATTGTTTTATTGTAATCGCTAGAAATTGTAAGCAATATTATAGCTTGTTGCTGTTGCTGTTGCTGTTGCTGTTGCTGTTGCTGTCGCTGCTTGCGGTGCCTGGCATAATATGGTAATATAATCAATTGATTGCTAATTGATAATTATGGCAGCGAGTTGAGTAATGCATCGGCTAATCAAATCGTGTAATCAGCTAATTTTGCAGCCAGCCGAAGACGGAAAATGATTTGCAGCAAATTCCGAATTGTTGAGTGCGAAAAGCTGCAACGCTTTGGCAATGAAACACACGCTGTCGCCGTTCCAGTTCAATGTGTTTCATTTGGGTCACAGAGCTTAGCTTGGCTTGCGCTTCGATAAGTTATCGAAAGTACGTATCGATATTGTGTAACAACTTTCTGATTGGTGAGTCACATATATAATTTATCAAATAATAGCTGTAAATATCTATACATATTCACATGGCACTTGGCCTGTCACGTTGCACGCAGCGCATGCGCAATGTTCGCATATTACGCATACGCAACGTGACCGCCCACATAACCGTATTTGCTGCTGCTGCTCTACATTATCACGTTGCCAGATAATTATAATGAGCATGTTGCCTTTCGATTGTTGCTGCGGTTGCAATTTGTTCGACTTGTTAACATCCAAATTGCAATTAACTGCATTTTGTTGTTGTTGTTGTTGTTGCTGTTGTTGTTACCTTCTTTTCTTGTATGCTCATATTTTGCGTGGTTAAGCGATATTTTCGCTTTATAATTATGCAAATAGGGTGCGGTGGCTGCCGGCTAAACTCTGTTGTATGAAATGAGTTTGGATCGTGAAATATTTCAATCTAATTGGAGAGTCGGAAAAACGTTAATTTGCAATGGCAGCAGACAACGGCGAGTCGGTCAGGTTTCTGCATTATCTTGATCTCTCTACCTATATGTGTGCATGGTTAGATATAGTTTAATCTAGTTTTTGCTTTAGACTGCAATCAGAATTTTGATTCTCATTGTGATTGTTCGTATCGTGAGGTTTCTAGGCATTATTAGCATCTTGGTTATCATTAGCCGTCTCATCATCATGTTCATCATTCATAATCATCTATGATCGCAATTGACAGTATCAATATCATAGATCATTATCATTATCATTATCATTATCATTATCATTATCATTATCATTATCATTATCATTATCATTATCATTATCATTATCATTATCATTATCATTATCATTATCATTATCATTATCATTATCATTATCATTATCATTATCATTATCATTATCATTATCATTATCATTATCATTATCATTATCATTATCATTATCATTATCATTATCATTATCATTATCATTATCATTATCATTATCATTATCATTATCATTATCATTATCATTATCATTATCATTATCATTATCATTATCATTATCATTATCATTATCATTATCATTATCATTATCATTATCATTATCATTATCATTATCATTATCATTATCATTATCATTATCATTATCATTATCATTATTATTATCATTATCATCATCATTGGCATTAGCATTAGCATTAGCATTAGCATTAGCATTAGCATTAGCATTAGCATTAGCATTAGCATTAGCATTAGCATTAGCATTAGCATTAGCATTAGCATTAGCATTAGCATTAGCATTAGCATTAGCATTAGCATTAGCATTAGCATTAGCATTAGCATTAGCATTAGCATTAGCATTAGCATTAGCATTAGCATTAGCATTAGCGACATCATTACTAGCTTACTTCTACTTATGAGAATAGTTTCCCATTTAACCTTGACTCAGTTGCAACAGCTCGACGCGATGGCCCCATTGGTGACTCACTTATCTGGATTACATTTAAATCTCATTTGCATGCCCAGTCGCATTACAGTTTTATTGGAATTTCTTGGCTGCTTGCCATAGCCTTGTCCTTTGCTCTGCATGCACCTAATAGCAGCAATTGCTCAACTGTGGCAGCCCTGCCCGCCCCTGTCACGCCCCCTGCTTAGCTACCCTTTGCAGCCATAGAGCTTTCAGCTGCTGCTGCTGCTGCTGCTGCTGCTGCTTATCAATGACAGGCAGCAATTAGCACTGCCAGCAGCAGCAGCAGCAGCACGGACTGAAAAATGCGTTATTTCTATTATTATTATTATTATTGCTATTATTATTGCTGTGCTTGGGCTGTTTTTGAATTGTTTTTCATATTCCTTTTTCCTTGTTATTTGCGATATGAAAATTGTTGCATTTTTTTGACATTTTACTTGATTTCTGGCAGGCGGGCAATTTGTTTTGTTGCTGGCTGCAATTGTTGGCTGTTGCTGGCCGTTGTTGCTGTTGTTGTCCGACATATGTTGCAAGTTGTTGCAGCTGCCAATAGAGGCGGCCACACCATGTTGCCGCTGCTGTTGTTGCTGGCGGCTTGTCAAAAAAAAGTGTTGGCAAGACTTACGAGCTGCTGTTGTTGCCGTTAAGTGTTTGCATATGCATTTTGACAACGGCAACAACGGCAACAACAATGCCCAATGACTGTGTGGCATGTTGTTGAACATGCTCCACGCCCAAATGCCCAAACGCCCATTCGATCAATTCTATTTGTGCGTCCCACTGAGCCAATGCAAATTGACTTGGCCAACAGGAGCAGCAGGATTAGCCCGACTCAATCAGCTCTTAGAGAGCCAACAAATCAGCCTAAGACAACAAGCATCTATACAACCACCCAACCACCCACCCACCAACCCACTCACTCACCCAGCCATGCACTCACAAAACGTGGCAAATATTTGCAACAGTTTTTCTCTCACCAATTTCTTTTTTTAACCCAAAGTCATCGAAAGTCATTTGCCAACAATTGTGACGAGTCGCAGCAACAGCAGCAACAGCAGCAGCAGCAGCAGCAACTGCACCACTGAGCACCAGCAGCAAGCTTCAGTGGTCACTGACTCCCAATTTAGTGGAAGCCCTGCCACACCCGCCACAGCCGCCCACACAGCGCCCCCTGCGAACAGTTTGCCAACGACATTTGTTACACTTTGTTTGCCTTGGGGCAACACATCCGCTGCGAATATGGCTAAAAAAAGTGACAATGGAGGTGGACTAGCAAATCGCATCAAATATCAACCGAGCATACGTTAAATGCCTCAAATTGAGTTAAAGTGCTGCTGCCGTTTGGCATTGAGACCGACTGGCCGCAGCATCCAAAAGTTGCGGGTGTCAAGCCGTAGAGCCAGCGGCCTCCAAGGGGCGGTGGAGGGGGTCGGCGACGATGATGTTGGGCAAGGGATTACAAAAGCCTGCGGCTGTGCGGCCAGCAAAAACTACAGCACACACGTGCACACACACACACGCATGAATGGTCATGCATGTGCATAGAAATATAAGGTAACTCGACATGCGAGGGCAGCTCAAGGAGTAGAGCGCAAACAGTAGAAAAACTCATAAAGATCTCTGATCTAATATATATTTTAAAATAAAAATTTTAAAGAAAACATAAATATATAATATATCAAATAGAAAATATATTAATATAAAACATTATAAATAAATATAAAATTAAATGTAAAATATATACCTAAAACAATATATGTGATATATAAAAAATACTATATATATATAAAATAAAATATTATTTAAATATGAAATAAATATATATTTATATATATATATATAATGTAAATATAAAATAAAAATAAAAAAATAAAATTAAATGTTAAATTTTAAAAATGCTTACAAAAAAAATACAATAAAAATAAATATATATATAATACAAAAATATATATTATAATTTATGTATAAAAAAGTAAGAAACGTTTTTATTTAAATATATTAAAAAACATATTTTTATAAATAATAAATATTAGTACATAGTAAGAGTAAGAATATAAAAAAATATATATTTAACATGCATTTAAAATTAATTTAACAAAAAAAATTTCATTTAAAAAAAAATAAAGAAGAAATATAAAAATAAAATAAATTCTTTAAATAAAAACATTAAAAGAAGTAACTATACTAACTAACTAACTATACAATATATATAAAAAATATAAAAATGCTAATATAAAAATAAACATAAGATATAACATTAAGAATGTAAGAATAAAAATGTAAATAACAAAATAAATACATATAATTAATTTGAGTCAAACTTAAACTTAAACTTTTGAATATATAAAAAAATTTATGAAATATTAAAAAAACAAAACATAAATATATATATTAAATTCTTAAATAATTAATTCATTGTATAATAAAAATAAATATATATAAAACAAAGTTTAGCTTTTGGAAAAACCATATGAAAACGTTAAGAGTTAAAAAGAACTATCTTAATTATGAGCGCAGATTGCATTGAAATTCCTCAAATTCCTTCGAGATTTGCTACCACAGTGAGATCTTGTGTTAGTCTTGACTACAGTGAGAGTGAATTTATATAATAGCTAACTTCAGTTCGAAGTTCCGTCGCTGTCGGGGTATCTTTGAGCTGTTCATTCGCTCGATTGGCCGCAGACTGCGGTCGGGGCGAACTTTACAGTTGACCCAACGTTTGCATAGCAGTTGAGGTCTGCGTGTTTAGTGCACTTTGAGAGAGGACTGCGGCGTCCTGTTGCTGCTGTTGTTGGTTATCCTTTGCATGGACTCGGGGTTTTTGCTGCCGCACGCTTTAGCTCGACTATTTTCTTTCTTTTACTTGGTTTTTTTTTTCGTATTTTAGCATGTCCTGACTAAATGTCCTGGCTAGTCTGGGTCTGCTGGGCTCGGGGTCGGACTCTGCTGTCATCATTGGCTCGTTCATCGACACTTTGCTTTTTAATCAATTTAACAATTTTTTGTCGCTCTTTGGACGGCTGTGAAGGCGCCCGCAGCGTCACAACTGAGCTCGTTATCAACAGCAACAGCAACAGCAACAACAACAACAAGGATTCAGTGCAAGGATATGCAAAAGTAATTGACAGCTAGCTTCCACTTCGGCTTTGGCTTTGGCTTTAGCTTTGGCTTGGACTTCTTTTGCTTCAAGTTTGAGTTGCTTTAGCAATTCAATTCCCTGCTTTATTAGCTTTTAGATATGTTGACATTTGTCCGAGTCCCTCTCTTTGTGTATATGTGTGTGTGTGTGGGTGTGTACATTTGCTAATTAGTTTGCCAAAGCGATAACAACAACAGCAACACTTGCATGTGCCAAGGACTTCATTCATCGGCATCGTCGTCGTCGCCGTCTCTCAGTTTCAATTTCATTTACCACATTTTTTCTCTACATTTCTCTCGCTCTTCTTCTACTGCTCTTGTAATTTCGTCTACCCGAAAGTCTGTCTAAAAAGGAAATGAATTCATCAGCTAGTTTGCCCAATGTTGTTTTTGTTCAAGCGACTAATGAAGTTGACTCGACGACGACAGCCAAAAAAAAAACACATGAAAATCGCACGAGTTATTGAAAAGGAGTTTGGGCAATGTCCACAAAAGCTCCAAGCTTGAGATACGCGCTGAAAGGCGCCCATCACATGTCCAGCGACGAGCCAGTGCCCAAAGGCATTGCCCATAACAATTATGTACTTAGTCAGCGCAGACTATTTGGCTGCAGCTCATGCAAACAGCTCCAAAGGCACACAAATCCGTTCAATTCCTAATGAAAGGTTTTGGCTCAGCTGGAGTTGGCGTTGGCGTTGCAGTTGGAGTTGAAGTTCAAGCTAGAGCTAGATCTAGTTAGATATGGGTGATACGAGTGGCTGCTGCTTTTGGCTTTAATTTGCCTTTGCTTCACAGCTCAGAGTTCTTCATTCAAAAGCCTCAGCAATTTTTCTAGCCATCAACTAAATTGTTATAGAAAGTTATATCCAAGACTTGGACCTCAGTTCGATATTTCAAATCTTCATTACTCTGCCAAAGCTTTAGCTGCTTTTGGCTAGAATTTATATTAACTTTTTCTTTATTTTAATATTTGTTAAAATTTTTTTATTTAACTTTTTTCAATTTTATTTCAATTTTGAAAATTAAAATTTATAAAAATAGAACACTTATATTTTTGAAATTTTTGTAAATTATATTATTTGAAAACCAAAATTTTTATATACTTAATTAAAAAAAGAAAAATTTTAAATTAATTTGAAATAAAAATTTTAAACCTTTTTTTTGTGAATTTTAAAAATTATAGATTTTAAAAATTCAAATACACAAAATAAAATTTTTGAAAATAAAAATTTTTGTTATATACAAATTCTAATTTTTTTTTAAATTTTTTAAATTTAATATTTTTAAAAATTTAACAATTTAAATTTAAAAATATTTTAATTTCAAAATTTTTTAAATTCCAATTTTTATAAGTTGAACATTTTGAATATATTTTAAAAATATAAAATAGAAAAAAGTGCTAAATGCAATTTTTCAAAGTTTTTCCTTTTGATTACGGTTTTCGAAATTGATAACAAAAACAGCCTCAGCTAAATTTGGCTAACACAGAGCCTCGTCAGCCACTTTAAGTAAACATGGCTGGATCAAAGCTAAGCCGATTTCTGCATTAAAAACCTAAGACTGAATGTTGCCTTAGAGCACTCTTGGTAGATACTCAGCTGGAAAATGCAACAAATCCGTTTTGTGTCGCCAAGCGATCAGCAACTGTTGTCGCTGTCAGCGCCTAAACGTGGCCTAATGAGCGACTGTGGCTGTCGCCCGTTTGGCCAAGATGCCAGCAGCTTGCTCAAGTGTTGATGCTTGAATCAGTTGTCTGGCAATCACTGGCCATATCAGTGTCAAGTGTGGCCGTTGCTGTTGTTGCTGGTATAATAAACGCATTATAATTGAACAATTTACCAGTTTTTCTATGCATTATTTAGACGTTGGTTAGAAATTGCATTCAAAATAACTTTATCAGCTCAAACATCAAAAGGTAGCAGCAGCAACAGCAACAGCTTGGCTACAGGTTGCTGCGGCAGTAGCAACGCAGTTAAATATTTTCCGCTTAATTTAACAGGAATTTCAATTGACAGACGTGCGCAAAGCGTTGTGGTTGGCGTTGTTGTTGTTGCTGTTGTTGCTGTTGCTGCTGCATGGCAACGCATGATTTATGCACTCACACACACACACACACACAGTCACACAACGACAGCCACGTGGCGGGGCGCAGTCAATTTCTATTAGGCGCTGACCTTGTCAACATTGTTGCCAGCAACAAACGAGCAACGCCAGCAACATGCAGCGACGCCGGCAGCGGCGTCTCGTTTAGTGCTCTGCGCGCGCTAAGTTGACAATTTACTGACAAATGTGTAAATTGCATTTGATCGTGTTGCTGCTGCTGCTGCTGCTGCTGTTGTTGTTGTTGTTGGTATTGCTGCTGCTGCTTCGTTAATTTATGCGACTGGCATTTGGAGAGGCCTACAAAAAGCAGCAACAACTGCAGCGTCGCCAGCGCTAGCAGCGACCTTGATCGCAACATTGCGACAGCTTCCGCATTTTACAGTTTCCAGTTGCAGTTGCAGTTGCAGTTGCAGTTGCAGTTGCAATTGCTCTGCCCACTTAGCAGTCGCTGTGCATATGCAAATATAAACATCTACATGCATATATATACTATATAAAGTTGTTCATAAAAATAGTAGTGCAAAAGAAAAACTTTAAAACTTACAATTTTATCATTTTTCCTTTTGCATAATTAATTATTTAATTAATTAATAATTAGCATTTTTTATTAATTTTAAAATTGGTATAGAGCTATCAAGTCTTATACTGTCTACCTAGTTCAAGCATATTTCTAAACTCTTATCGATATCAATCGATTCACAGTTATCGATCTTTCAACTTTGCAAAACTTTAACTATTTTCTAGTCAATAGAACTTATCGATCATGTACTTATCGATCATTTCATAGACATAACTCTTATTTCTATATTTTTGTTAATTTATCACTCACCTTATGGGCTCTGATGGATGGGCCCCCTGAACAAGCTAATGTAACGTCCACCAGGCTCCCGTCCTGTAATAATTGACTAAACACCCCTAACAGGTTGGATTGATGATTGTTCCACCTCAAGCAGTATTGCTCACTGCCCATGTCGGTGACAGCTTACGCTGCTGCAATGAGATCAAGCAAATAAACATAGATTTATATAAATATTGGTTCAAATGGCAGGGCAGAAATTAGGTGAGTAAATAAATCGAATGCTGGAATTTGGATTGGTATATGGATGGGCATATGTATTAGTATATGTATTAATATATATATATATATATATATATTGGTGTATGTATTAGTATTAGTATTGCTATATACAGCTTCAACTGACAATTTATATGATTCTTTGAACAATGGATAAATCGAGGCTTGTTTTAGATGGCGCCTCGGCACGCCTTCAATCATTCACAGCATTTTGTGCCACCAACAAACGTTGCTCCGGGGGTATAGGATTATATATATTATTATATATATTATAAGAAACCAAGTAAATTCGAAATTCTCATCACTTCGTCAACTGACTCTGTGGCGTGCCCATTACTTGGGGAAGATCTATCATAAATATTTAATATGCTCTACAAATAGCTCTATAAGCTAGCTAGGCCTGAACTTTCTGATGAGCGTTTGCTGTGCTCGCTCTGTAAGCGAAAGCCAGCCAACTGCGATCAGTTTGCTTCGATAACTTTGAGATAATTGACAAAATATTTATTGCAGATATTTCATATATAGCATATGCTATATACATTTATATATATATATATATTGAACACACTTCTTAGCTTATACAATTTCTTTAGTTCATTGTTTACTGCTATAGTTATCGTTATCGATCATTATCGACACACAAATGCGAATGTTTTCTCAATTAAACGTTGCAGTGCTTAGCCAATTGAAGACATTGCGTAATGTTTACACACACACACACACACACACACACACACACACACACACACACACACACACACACACACACACACACACACACACACACACACACACACACACACACACACACACACACACACACACACACACACACGCACACACACATATCTACACAGTCATATCTTTTCGTATCTCTATTGCTAATTAATGGTAAAACGTGTGGCAAGATCCGACGAAAAAGGCGGTCAGGGTTCAAAAATGTCACTGACAACCGCTTGACAGTCAGCTGGAGAGGCTGTGGCTAGGGCGTGGTATGGCCACAGATCGGCTTGACTTGCAATTTTCGCAAGTTTTGCAAACGCAAAATTGGCATTAAAATTTTTTGGTTATAATCAAGAGAAGTTTAGGCCGAGAACAAAAAGTGAGCCATGAAATGGCAAGCCTGCTGCAGTCAGTCAACAATTGCAAGTTATCGATAACTGCTGCCGTATGGTTATCGGCTAGAGCAACACTCTTAATTGCTGGCACAAGAGAGTCGTGGCAATAATTAATGCGATAGTCGTGAGCAACGAGGTGAAAATTAGAAAGAGATCAGCAATGGCAGCAGCAATAGATGCAACAACAACAAACAATAAACATTTCCGGCATGCGTTGCCGCCGTTGCGAGTGTTTGATGGCTGTCTGTCGTAGTTGTTGCTGCTGCAGTTGTTGTTGCATTCAGCCAGCAATAACATTCAGCAGCAGCAGCAGCAGCAGCGCAAATAATAACGAAGCAATAAACTGTGAATTTATTTCAACAAATAAAACTTTGATTTATTGTGCTACGCACACAGCATGCAACGAGGCGTGTGTGAGTGTGTGTGTGTGTGTTGCTGGTTAAGTAAAAACATTAACGGCGCACACACGATAGAAATGCAAGCAGCAGCAGAAGTGGATTGGCCCCCAGAGATATTGCCACAGATAACGACACGAGCAACAATCGAGAATATCGAGAAGACTGCGCGGCGAGCGGGGCGAGAGTGAGATGGTGAGATCAGATTGAGAATCCGTTTGAATGGATCGTAAATGTTAAATACGCGTTTGGGCCGAGGCGAAAAGTCGTGCGAACTTTTACCAGGCTCAAGCCGGGCCAGGCAACCAGTTAAATATCAATTTGTGGCCAAGCAACAATGCGAAATGTTGCCGCCGAGAAGTTATGGCCGCTGCCAGCAGCAGCAGCAGCAGCAGCAACAGCAGCAGCAACACGCAATGGCCAAAGGTCGCGACAAGACGCAAATTAAATTTGCATGCAGCAAGAGCACAAGCAACAGCAGCAACAGGTCGTCACTTAATTAAGAAAAGTTGCTAGCGTCCATGTTGCGGCTGGCTTAGAGGGCAATGTTGCTGGCGTGCCAGGTTGCTGCTGGTGCTGCTGCGGCTGCTGCTGCTGCCCACGCATGATTTTTGAATTAGCGAGCTGTGTAACAGCAACTAATATAATTGACAGTTGCTGTTGCTGCTGCTGTTGCTGTTGCTGTTGCCTACGTGTTCTGTTGCAGACATCAAACGCTGCTCTGCATGCTAAGCAGCTGCAATGCCTGTGTGGCAGACAGGGAAAGCGCGCGCGCGCGTGTGTGTGTGTGTGTTGCATGCAATTTGGGTCTGTTAATTGTTATTGCTGCCGCTGCTGCGATTTATGCCGCTTGCATGCTAATTATGAATGCCAGCAACATGTTGCTGCTGCTGTTGCTGCTGCTGCTGCGGCTCAGCTGACAACTAAATCAGTCAAAGACGGCGACCGTTAACACAAAAAAAAAGTGCAACAACGGCAACCTATTGAGTTTTCATGCTACTTAATGAGCAACAGGAGCAACCAGGGCCAGCAGCGTAAGACAGGCAGCAGCAACAATTGCTGCTGTGCCTCCCATTGTGCACAGTTTGGGCTAGGCCCTGGCAACTGTTGCTGCTGCTGCTGCTGCTGCATCTCCTTCATATGACGGCACGATTCAAAAACTTTTCAATTAAGTCGACGCTGCAGTTGCTGCTGCTGCTGCTGCGGTTGCTGCCTTAAAACCTCATTAATATTGAAATTTGTTCGTGTGCATGAGTTATTAGCAATTTTCTAATTAAGCGCCGCTGACGAGAAGCTTCTCTGTCTGCCTCTCTCTCTCTCTCTCTGTCTCTTTGCTCTCTTTGGCCCATGCAGCACTCCGTGCCCCACCCTGTGCAGCACGGCAACACGGGCTGGCTTCGTGCGGAGTGGCTGACTCATGCTTGGCCGATCACATGTGAATTTGAATTTGAATGGCGCCGCTGGACCGCCGCGCTGCACCACTCGCTGCACCACTCGCCGCACTTGTCACACACCCACAGCACGCGGCACCCAGCGGCTCAGCTCCAACAGCGGTGGCTTCTCCACAAAGGCGCCGCCATCGAAGTTTCGCGGCGCTGATTTATTTATTTATCAGCGTAATTGCCAGCAAACTTATTAGTGGGCCACATAAATTTCCGCCGTCAAGCGACGCGACGCGACGCGACGTTTCACTGCCAGCGCCGCCCACTGGGCGTGCCGCTGCGCTAAAACGCACTTAATCGAGTTCAGCGGCAAAGACAAGGCAATTTCAAAATGTACACGAATTGGGCTCAAAAGTTCAAAGCTGTTTGTGAGAGAGCTTTAAGCTCCAAGCGCAGCTTAAGTCTTCAAGCGTGCCCTATGCGAGATTCAAGCGACTTTTTAATACATTTGGCATTTACTTTAATTGCTGCTAATTACATTAGCTTAAATGAGCTTTGCTTGGACTTTCAGCTCATCTTAATTGAGCTTTTACTGAACTTTTGGTGAGCTCTTAATAAGCTTTAAATGAGCTTTAGTATAATCTAACATTTAATACTGTTTAATAAGCTTTAAGTTGAGCTAAAGCTTCAAGTGAGCTTTATGCCTAATTTAACTGAACTTTAAATGCATTTGAAGCTTACTCTAAATGAGCTTAGCATTTCTGCTGCCCTTTGGTGCAGTTTAGCTGAGCTTTAAGTTAGCTTTAAGAAAGCTTTTCGATTTATTAAAGCTTTCAATGCATCAACTTTACATTTACTTAGAATATGCTGAATGTTTGCTTTGAGCTGGCCTTAAGTGAGCTTTAGGTGAATTTGAAGTAAGTTTTAAGTAAGCTCAAGTTTGGCTTAAAGCCTCAAGTCATGCTCTTATGAGTTTCAAACCAATTTCATATATATTTAATTAAAAGTACTTTAAGCTTGCTTTGATTGTGATTGTGTGAGCTAGCTTTTGACGAGCTTTTGGTAAGCTTTTAATGTGCTTTAAGTGAAATTTGTGTGCAACTATTTTTTTTAAATTTATTTATTTTTTTTATATTGATTTATTTTTATTTTTTTAAGTATATATTTTTATTTTTTATATGCAATTTTTTTTATGTAATTTATTTATTTTTTTATATTGACTTATTTTTATTTTTTTAAATATATAGTTTTATTTTTTATATTATTTATTTTATTTTGTTTTTTTGATTCTTTTCTATGCCTTTATTCTGATAACTAAATTTATGTGCAATTATTTTTTTAAATTTATTTATGTTTAATATTGATTTATTTTTATTTTTTAAATATATAATTTTATTTTTTATATAATTTTTTTTATTTATTTTTTTTTGATTGTTTTCCATGCCTGTATTCTGATAACTCGCTTTACTTTCCGCATTATTAATAATAAATTTCTACCGCTGATATATTTGGCTGCAACAGCAGCAGCAACAATGCGAGCAACTGCAACGCGAGCAACTATTGTGGTCAGTGGGCAATCGCTCGATGACGATCTGCAGACCCACACAAAGATGCACAAAGGCGAAACAGAAACAGAAACCGCCAGAATCGTAAGACAGTGACATTGCCGGCAGGCCAAGCAACAGCAGCAGCAGCAGCAGCAACACCGAGACACTTGACTGATGATGCCAAGTGGTTGCAGCAACACTTGTTGCTGTTCCTGCTGAGGCGGCGAGCTGAAGGGCAGCCAAGTGGGTGCGAGGCAGAATCTTTAGATATACATATGTGTGTCTGTGTGTGTGTGTGTTTGTGTGTGTGTGTGTGTGTGTGTGCTGCGTGTGAGTACGCCTACGTGCGAGCCAAAACGATGGCGGCACATTTTAAATCAAAAAGAAGGGCGCACGTTGCTGTTGTTGCTGTTGCTGCTGCTGCCGCGCCTAGCGAGTTGCTTTGCCACGTCGATTATTAATTGCAACATGCAGCAGTTGCATTTTGCCGCAGCAACAAGGGGCGGCACGGGCGAACAGCGGCACAGACGCTGCATGAGAAACAGTTGCAATTTTGTTGTTCGTTTCAACATTGCCGCCGCATTGCGATTATCATAATGCTGCCTGCGTTGCTGCTGCTGCTGCTGCTGCTGCTGCTGCTGTTGTCGATGTGAATGATGATTATTTTGATAAGTTGCGCAACATGTTGCTAGCGCGCGTTGCATATTATTGTGATCAAAGCTCGCTCTCTCCCTCTCTCTGTCTCTGTCGCTCTCGCTCTCCCTCTTCCTCCATCTCTCTCCTGCTGCTGCTCTTCCAGCTTATGTTAATTGCTCTCGCTGTTGCCGCCGCAACAATGTTGCCAAGGTGTTGCCGCCCTGTCGCACCAAATTGCCGCTTGTCGCACGGAAGTTGCCTCTTGCCCCAGCAACAACTATGATTATAAACGCGTTATTGATTTATTAATGCGTTGTCTAAGCTGGTGAAAGGATTTCGCTTTGGGTGCTGCACATAAATTTCCAAGCATTTAAACTGCTGCTTCCTGCGTGGCTTTCTATTGTGTTGTGGCCGCTGCGTGGCGAGTTCAAAGTGGCAAGCGTTGCAGCTATTCTTTATGCAACTGGGCAGCTGCACACGCCCACACGCCGGACAGTTTTATACGAGAAAAATAATAAATAAACGAAAAAAGGGCGCGCGCGCAGGCTTGCAACATGTTGCACACAGAGACACACATATGTGCAGAAATGCAAAATTATTACCTAAAATGATTAGCTAGGGTGTGCGTGTGTGTGTGTGTGTGTGTGTGAGCGTTGCTGCTTTAAGCTACAATTGCCACATTTAACTGCAACTGTTGCTGTTGTTGCTGTGTTGCTGTTGCTGCCACCTACAATATGTATGGCTTTGGTGTCGCCTTTGTGGCACGAACATGACTTTTGGTGGCGCATGCGTGTTGCCTGGCAGTTTGTTGCCATTGCCGTTGCTGCTGATGCTGTTGCTGTTGCTGTTGCTGCTGCTGTTGCTGCGCCTGTTACGCTGATTTAGTGGCCAGTTGCTGCCGATAAGCCATAGACAAACAATGCAGTTTGCATTTTTATACACACAATTTGCAGTTATTTGTGGTCAGACGATAAGCAACAGCAGCAACAGCAGCAGCAGCAGCAAGTGCATGTTGCTGGCGTGCAGCAGCAATTTTATTGACATATAGCTGCCATGAGGGGTCAGCCATCGAAATGCAATTAAATTAGACGTATAATAATACAAGCCAAAAAACTGGAGCAGCAGCAGCAACAACATGTAGCAGCCAGCCTTGGGCCAAAGACGATTGCTGTCGTGGTTGCTGTTGCCGTTGCAGTTTTGGGGCACTGGATTTATATTATTAGCCAATTGTTGCTGCGCGCCATGATGAAACGGCATAAAGCTGCTGTTGCTGTTGTTGTTGTTGCTTTTTGCGTGCCGAATGCAAAGCATCAAAAGAAAACGTTGACTATTTGTCGGTTCTTTTTGTTGCTGTTGCTGTTGCTGCTGCTGCTGTTGTCGCCGTGCGCACATTGCGCAATGAACGTTTTCAATTTTCATATAAACATTTGTTGCCGTTGTTGCCTTCACCTCGTTGCCGCCGCAAATCGTTGCACGTTGCCGTTGCAATTATTTGCTGCTATTGCGCGCATTGCGCAAATCGTCAGCGACAGCAACAGCAACAGCAGCAGCAGCAGCAGCAGCAACTGTGACAGCTACGTGCCAAGACCACCCCAATAGTCATTAAACTTTAATAAGCTAGGGATCGTTGCGGTTCTTGTTGCTGTTGTTGCTGCAAACAGTTTTGACACCGCTGCAACACGCAGCTGCTGCCGCTGCTGTTGCTTTTTGTCAACTGCACAGCAATTGCTGTTGGCTTAGCCATAGAGTTCAAACAAATTTAAGCATATTATTTGAGCTGAAAAGCTAAAACCTGATGTGGATTTATTTATATATATGTATCTAGATATAGCTGAATATAGCTTGATATATATAGAAGTTTTTTCTGCAGGAAGCAAACATTTTGTGTGCTGCTTGCTGCAGCCAAAAGATCCATCAAAATTGGACAGCAACAGCAGCAGCAGCAGCAGCTGGATGCTCCACTTGGACAACGGCAACAACAACAAGTGCAATAGCAATCGCCAGGAAGCCGCTTAAATGTTAGCTAGACGTTGGCTGCGCGCCGCATAACTGCAGTTCGTGGCACAAACAATTTCCGGGGGCCGCATCTCTCGACTCTGCAGATTCAAGTCTTCAAGTGAGTGACTAGCATTTAATCAAGAGCAATCAGTTGCGGCAGTCTGAGCAGCAACAGCAGCAACAATAATTGCTGTTGCTGCGTTGGCCACGTGCTCCATTTGCAATTGTTGCTGGCAGCAAAAGTTATCAACATTTGAGCGACGATGACAACAGCAGCAGCGGCAGCAACAGCGACAGCAACAACATTGCATTGATATGGCACACGCAATGCCCATTTGTCTGGCATCTGCCACACACACACACACACACACACACATATATATATATGCATTGATATTTTGATAAATGGCAGCAACATGTTGCTGTTGCTGTTGCTGCTGCTGCCGCTGAGCCGCAAAAAAGATTTATGATTATTGCTTTGTAATTTGTGCTTAAAATATGTGCCGCCGCCTATGCGGCATTCGATGTTGTCGTTGTTGTTGCCGTGGACATGGCTGCGCATAAAAATCAATTAGTCTTCCCCCACCCCAAAAGAAGAAAAAAAAAGGAATCGTTAAAAGAAAATATGAAAGAAACTGTTGAAAATTTGCCTTCACAAATGCATAAACAATAAATGTTGCTGCGGTGCTCGCTGCAATTGCTGATGATGGCATGCAGCAGCGCCACCTATCGGCAGTTAAATTGATACTAGCTATAGCAGCAGCAACAGCAGCAACAACAACAACGAGCTACAACAAGAGTCGCTGCCTTGTCAGCTGTAAGCAGCCAATTAATGTTGCTGCCGTTTGCAGCATTAGACGCAACAGCAACAGCAACATGTTGCCAGCGTTGCATGCAGCGCAATTTATTAATGAGATTGCCCAGTCGATTGCAAAAAAAAAGTAGTAGAAAATTGTATACCACATGCATTGTTGTTGTCGTCGCACGCACGGCAGCAACATGTTGCTGTTGCCAGCGGGTGTTGCACATTTATTGAGCGCTTATTAGCTGTGCGTGCCCGCCGCAACAGCCCCAAATGAGGTGTCAAATGACAATGCTGCCTCTAGCAGTGCAGACAGCAATCCAGCGGGTGGCGTGCCGAGGGAAGTTTCGACTGTTGCCGCGAACGTTTGGGCAATGGCAGACTAGTTGCTGTTGTCGCCGTTGTTGCTGTTGCCCCTCGGGCGCTGACGTTGACGCAGCTGGCGCGTATTAAGGTCAAAGAGCGATCGCAATCGCAATCGGATCGTGTCGCCCCAGCTGTCAAACTCAATTCGCCTCCGCAGATAGCGCACAACAACACACAACAGCAACAGCTCACAACAGCAACACATGCAAAGGTCAGCCAGCTGCCTGCCTGGCTGGCTGGTTGCCTGGTTGCCTGGTTGTCCGTTTGGCTGCTTGCCTGGGGCCAGTCTTGGCTTCCCAAAAGATTGTTCCAGTCTGGCTTTAAGGCTCAACGCATTGCTGTTGTTGTTGCTGTTCCCCCGCGCTTAGCATCATAAAAATGTCAAAGCTTTATTTGCAGGCCTTTTTGTTGTTGCTGTTGCTGGGCGGCTAATTGGCGTGTCATTGCCTGCAACGTAGGCATAAATCTGTTATTTTATACCCGCCTGTGCAACACGGCGCATGAGTAATGTGGCCGCAACACTCCAAAAACGAAACGAAAACAAAAACACCAAACGCAAAGCTCACTCATGTAACAAAACGCTTCACAGCTCCCTTTTGGTGCAGCATAAGACAGAAATCCATTTAACACTGCACAACACTGTCTCAACTCAGGCAACTTTTCAGTAATAGAATTGAAGCACAAGCGATCGATGATTGAATATCGCTGCTCGATAACTATCGAGCCATCGATAGTGTTTAAATTGATGTAATGAAAACGATTGATAAATAGCTGATGAAAATAGTCGATAGTTATTCAATTGTTAGTTCATCAAATCGATGGTTATTTTATCGATAAAGGAATTTTAGCTATATATCGATAACTGAATTTTCCATATGTAATCGATAGCTAAATAACCGATTAATGAATTGTGACTATGAGCAAACATCAATCAATTCTTCTAGTAAACAACTGAACTGTAGGTGTCTAATCGATTGTTATACAATTGATAACAATCGATAAATTAATTATGATAATGATCAAATATCTGAAATTATTTAATTGTTTGTTATCTACTAAGTAACTTAACTTTAGTTATCTAATCGATAATTTTCTTATCGATAACTACAATCGATAACTGAGTTTTAGTTACATAATGGATACATAAGCAATCGATAAATGAATGATGCTAGTGAGAAAATCTATAGCTGAATCTTATTTCATCTTATTAGATAACAATCGATATCGATTGCTTCTATTTTCTTCTATTTTCTAATCGATAACTAAACAATCGATTTATGAATTATGACTAAGTAAACAATTAATAGTCAACGAATTGTTGGTTACATAATCGATAGTTACTCGATCGATAACAGAACTTACGTAATATAAACGATAGCTGAACTTTTGAGCCTGACAAATATGACAAAATCGTAATCGAATCGTCTTTGCTTAACTAGGCTACTACAGGAATCTCTTTCTTTATGTTTAAGCATTCGAATGCTGCACTTGAATTTCAGTTTGATTCTTCAGTTTAGTTTGTATGTATATAAAGAGCAGACTCTATGGCATCGGCTTCAGCTGTTTAAGCCAGTTGTTAGCCAAGCGCATCTATGTCTATGTATGACTAAGTATTACTGTTGCCATCTCTGTCTCTCTCTCTCTCTCTCTCTCTCACTCTCTAGAAATACTTTTAGCAATTCCTTTTGGCCATTATTCTTATGATGGCTAATAGAACAATTATGGTAGCTAACAGCGCAGTTAGCGCACATTTTTGTGACATTCAAATTGTGTTAATAAAAGCGCAACTAAATCATAAACAAAATAAATCACTAAGTCGACAACAACGGCATGAAAACCTTTCAAAAACTTCAAAAATAAAGTTAAAAAAAAAAAAAAAAACAAAAAAAAGAGGAAAAAATATTACTTTATGTCAATTGGCTAAAAATAGCCAAAAACTAACGAGCAATAAAAAATGCCGTTTGGCCAGGCTCTAAAAATACCAATGAGACTGAGAGAGGGGCAGAGGTACAGTAAAGCCTGCTGCAGTCGCAAACTGTTGTTAATACAATAATGAAACGCGCTCTGTTATAATATTTACAGCGCTTTGCATTAACTAACGAGCGCAGCGAGGCAACAGCGAACCGGTTGCAACAGGCAGCGGCAGCGGCAGCGGCAGCAGTTGCCAACAGGTGTGCATTAGGAGTTTAGCTAGCGAGCTGGGGCAGTTGCACATTGGACTGTGGGGGAGCTTATCAAAATGCTGGCAACAAGGCGCAGCCTCAACTCAACTCAACTTTCACTCACCCGCCGCTGCTGCTGCTGCTGCTGCTGCTGCCCACACGCTAATTGCGGCAAACAAACGCACGAAAGGAACGCAATGTGGACCACCAACATGCAACGTGCAACATGCCACTCACTCACTTAAGCTATAAGCAACAAGCAAAAAGAAGCAACAGCAGCAGCAGCAGCAGCAGCATAAAGAAATAGAGTTTCGCTCGGCACGGCCCATAAACAAATAAACACTTGACTTGATTGTGGCCATGGCCAGCAGTTAGTTGCCGCAGTTGGTGTTGCTGCCGCTGCTGTGGCATTGTCATTGGAGACGCGACTTGCCCAAATCAAATGAAGTGTAATTTATGCAAAATGTGGATCAGCCTTTCTGTGCCCAGTAGCTGGCGGCGGAGGCCCACGCCACATCATTCATGCCACAAACGTCACAGCACATAGCAATTATGTGGCACAGCTCAAGTGCGGCAGTTGCCGTTGCCGTTGCCGTTGCCGTTGCTGGCGTGTTGCAATAATTTCAACGTCGCCACAAATCTGCCAACATAATTTTGTTATTTCACTGCCACTTTGTTTGACGTGCAAATGTTTGCCTTGGCTGCAGTCGCTGGCAACAGGAGCTGCAGCACATCCTGCTTGCGCCCAGATGATTTTTCAATTTGTGCAGCCTAAGACAATCAGCAACCGCAGCGGCAGCAGCAGCGGCAGCGGCAGACTCTCTCAGACTCTTAACTCCCTCGTGGGGCCTGCTGCGGTCATAAGTAACTTTAAATTATGATGAAAGTAATTTTCTGCTTCAGTAGCTGGGCCGCGGCTGTTGCTTGATTTACGCGCCAACAGCAGCAGCAGCAGCAGCAGCAGCAGCAGCAGCAGCAGCAGCAGCAGCAGCAGCAGCAATGGCTGGCGCAGCGGCAGCTGCAGCGGGAGGAGGCGTTGCCCGTTGCGCACTTTTGAATTGTGGCCACACTCTGCTATTGTCCGTTGAGCAGATTTTTGTTGTTTCTTTTTGTCGAGCTGCCGTTCAATAGCTTTGCCAAGTGCAGGCACCACAATTTCTTATGTCAGCCACAGCAACAGCCAACAGCCAACAAGAGCGAAAGACTGCAAAAAGCAGACAAGTGTAAATTAAGTAATTGCCTGGCAGTAGCTGCTACCGTTGTCATTAGGACAGACTTCAGTCAAAAGCCGATATATAAAGACGGCAAGCATCAGCTGAGGCCCCAGCCAGGGCTTCGAATAGCCGTGAACTCTGTGCTTAACCTGCCAAACTGACGCTCATAAATATGAAACGGCGTGAGAGAGGGAGAGACAAAGACATAGAGCGGCTTTGACAGGTTTACGATAAAGTTATACCGTAAGCCGATACAGCGGAAATAGAGAAAGGACTTGGGCTGGGGAGGGCTACGATACAAAGTGAAACGATCTATGGATCGATCGATGCGATCAAGTTATATCGTATGCCGATATATTGTAAGCAATGAAAAGGCTTAGACAGAGACTGGTTACGATAAAAACAGAAACGATAGTCTATGGATTACGATCAAGTTATATCGTAAATGGAGTAAAGGCTATGAAGATGGGCACTTAACAAAATGAAACTAAGTCTATAGATTGCGATAAACTTATATCGTATGCATTTACGATATTCCTACGATACGATATGCCTTTTACGATATACTGTTTATCAGTTACGATATTATAAAAACTGCAAAAAAGTTCACTACGATACGTTATAAAGTATACGATATAATATGTATCACTTACGATATTATATGACTTCTTTTACATGATTTATAAAGCGATACGGTATAATCTAAAAGAGTTAATCCATGTAATAAATACGGTACGAAATACGATATTGAAGAATCTGCTGAAGAATATGCCTGGATATGTTATGAACTGTGTATATTTTAAAGATACGATACGATGTTAGATACGATCAAATTGTCTGAATATCTGAATCCAGTGTACTTTTCATTCCGCTCCCCTCTCTGCCACCATCGCCACTCGTAATCACTGACAGCTGTTCCGTAAGCCCTTCTCATCGTATTCCATTATATGACTTACAGTTAAGTTGGCGCTGAATCAGTGATGATGCATCCAAGCTGACTGAGCCATCCAAAAGATATTAAAGTGTGATTACAAATCACGAGAAGCTGTTCTTCGGCTGCCAGTGTGCACTGTACTCATTTGCGAATGAGTGAATGTCAATAGATTTTGCATAGTGATTCAATAGTTAACTCATTTATCGAATACCAACAGACATCCCCCTTCAAAAAAAAAAAAAAAAACGGAAATTGCAAAGCAATTGAAATCGTTTGCAAATTACTGAAAAAGGTCTTTGGGGTATTTTTTTCGTTAAGGGGAGAGGGGCAGGGGTTAGTGCGACGCCCCTTGCTCGCGGTCAAAAAGCGTTTTATGCAACGTAATAGCCCAAACACAATTAACAGTTATTCATAATCATTTCGAATGCAAAATCGAGATATGCAAATGAACCGCAAGCCAAAGCCAAAGCCAAAGCCGAAGCCGAAGTCGAATTCGAAGTCGAGTTGCTGCCACTCGCACTGCAGCAGCCCCATGGAAATTAAGATCAATTTTCAGGCAAGCAAATCAATAAAATAACTGCAGCAGCAGCAGCAACAACAACAGCCCAATAGACACTGAACATTTCAATTGCTGACCAATGCAGCAGCAGCTGTTGCTGTTGTTGCTGCAGGGACAAAAACCAACTCGAATATCATTTTGCAGAGCATGTTACCTCGCTGGATACCCTGTAACAGGCTGAAGTAGTTCGGGTGGGTATTCACAAGAGTCTATAGATCATATATATAATCAATATGTGTATACTTATGGAGCTCTAATTGATATGATTGCTTTACAAATCGATAATTATCGATTCGAGACTCTAGCTTTATCTATGAGTTCACCTGCTTGAGTGTTACGCTCTTTATATTCATACACAGATATATATGCACTAGATACAGTAATTTAATTTTTATATTGAACCGATAACTATCGATTATCAACTGTAGCTTTATGTTTTAGGTAAGCTGCTTGACTGCTTACCTCTCTCACTCTCTTTATAAATATATGTATACTAGATACAGAAATCTAATTGATATATTGGTTTTCCAATCGATAAATATCGATTACCCACTCAAGCTTAAGCTATGAAGTAAGCTTCTTCTGACTGCTTAGCTATCTATGCATAAATAATGTATATAAATAAATATAATGGAATGTATATATTGCATCGATAGCTTTCGATAACTATCGATTCTCGATTTTAGCTTTATATCTTAAGCAAGCTGCTTGTCTGTTTAGCTCTTTATTTGTATAACTTATATACATATTTATAAATATATTTCGAAATCTATTTGTATGCATTTTGAATCGATAACTATCGATAACTTGCTTGACTGCTTGCTTCTGTGATTCAGCTTCAGTTTCAAAACTGCACACACTAATAAGCAACTATAAATCACAAGCTTTCGATAGCTCTAAGCCAAATCGATAAATATCGTTGCAACAACCCTACTCATTGACTTATTACGCTTACAATATTCCTTGAGTAGGAAGTCGCATGGACTCTCTGCTAGTCTCTGCTAGTTGCCAACAATTTAAAAGCAATTTGAATTTCGGGGCGGGTGGGAGCGAGGGTACGGATCGTTGGTTGGTCAATTTTCATTGATTTGGGCGAACGCTCGTTGAATTTGAATTTTTTGAGAGTCTCCGCTGCAAAATCGTGTGTGTCAATTCTTTTGGTGTCAGATTTCAATTTCGTTTGTTCGGTTTTCATTGCGTATTGTTGCTGTAAGGCAGCAGCAACAGCAACAGCAGCAGCAACAAGCATTGGCGGCATTTTTACAAAAGCTGCCGCCGTTGCAAGTTTATTAATTCATTTCGCAGCAACAGCCACAGCAGCAACTGTTTTGAGTCAGCAGCAGCAGCAGCAACAGCAACAACAACAGCAAATTGTCATCCCCCGCGGCTCGTTTTCCATGAGAAATTTGCATTTTCCATGTGATGTTGTTGCTGGCTCCACACCTTTGGCGGCTGTTGCTGCTGTTGCTGTTGCTGCTGCTGCTGCTGCTGCTGCATTTGGCCATTGTGTTGATTTATGCGCACATTTTGTGGTCATTTCTCTATGGCCAGTCGTCAGCAGCAGCAGCAACAACGACAGCAACAACAGGCCACAAAATGTGACAGCCTTTAGCCAAAATCAGCCAACTATACGTATATATATATATCTATATATATATATATGCATCTCTCTATATATGTCATGTATCTGTATCTATATGTATCTGTATCTTTATAACTGTGTGAACTTTTTACAAATTGTTTTAATTTGGCTTTGGTTATTCGTTCCGCTGTTGTTGTTGTTGCTGTTGCTGTTAACCTGAATGTCTATTTAAGGCATTTGTGTTTTTTACCTGTTTTGCATTTAAAGAGTGCCAAAAGAGCTCAGCTTTCCAACTCACCTGCAAAGGAGAAGAAGGAAAATTAGATACGATATTCAAAAATTTTAAAGAAAATACAATAAAAATGTATTAAAATTGATTTATTTATGTTTTTTTTTTTCGATAATCAGCAATCGATAACATTTGCCTTAATCACAGAGAAAAAGGCAGCGACTTGGCCACAATGCGAGCGAGCCCGAGCCGAAATGCCAAGGCAAAGTTATGGTTTTCATTAGGCCCGGCCTATAGATAGAGCTGGCCAGGCAAATACAGTTAACACACACCCGCTAATCTGAGCACATAACTTAGCAGCGCCAAATGCGGAAGCGGCAGCAGCAGCAGCCGCAGCTCAGAAATGTTTGCCACTTTCTAAAACTAAGGAAAACGCCTCAGGGAGCTCAGCTGAGCCGAGTTGGCCTGGAGCGAGGGGGCGGAGTCTGGAGCTGGCCTTATCAGGTTGCCCCGAAAATAGCTGCGCCGCGTAATCGAAATTGCGCATCGTTGCGGCAGCAGCGTGCCGCATGTGGCAGCAATTGGAATTCGATTAAGGCGGCCAAGGCAAAATGCAATTAGAGGGTGGATGCGTTATTAATGTGGAGCGATGCACTCAACGCTGCAGATATTGATATATATTTATAAATATATATATATATATATATATTTAAGTGTGTGTGTGTGCAGTCAAGTCTGGCATGCGGAAGCGAAAAGCGCCAAAACGTCAGCAAAATGTGCGAAAAATGGCTAAAAAAAAGAGCTAAAAACTAACAACAACAACTGCAGCAAAAACTGAAAAAAAAGACGCCAACACGCGCCAACGAGGCACTTGATAGTCATGGGCAAGGAACGCTCAGCCAGCGGAGCGCAGGGCGTGACAAAGGGGGTAGGGCGGGGGGAGGGGGCTCTATATTAGATTGCCAAGTGGGAGGTGTTCACGCACACACACACACACACACATGTGCACACACAGAGGCATAGCTAACAAGCTCTGGGCCTGTATTAAATGAAAACGCATTAAAGCTCAGCCAACGCTCAGTGGGCGTTGCTGCAGCAGCGACAGGCAGCGGCAGCGGAGGCTGCCAACCTGAGCAGCTGGCTCAGGCTGGCAGTGGGTGTGCCAAGCAGCGCCATTGACGCGAACGCCACGAACTGAAGACGTTAACATTGATCGAGCTGCCAACTTGCCAAACAATGGTTAAACAGTCGAAACACTTTACAAAATATTAACAACTTTATGAAAATTTAAATTGAAACTAAATTAAATTAGAATATTGGAAAATAAAGAAAAGATAAGTAAAAAAAAAATATATATATATATATATGCATGCATTGGGATTGGAAACAAAAGTTTATTAAATAAAAATAAATAAATATCAAAATAACAAAAAATTAATTTAATAAAAACTAAAAATACAAAATGGAAAAATAAAAAAAAAATAAAAATAAAAAAGAATTTGATGAAAAAAATAAATTAAAAACATTTAAAAGTAAAATTAAAATTAAAAAATTATTGTTAAAAAAAAATAAATAAAACAATAAACATTTTTAAAAAATATTAAATATGAAAATGAAAATAAAAAATATAAACAAAAAATGGTATTTAATAAGACTTAAAAAAATTTAAAAAAAAAAACATGTATAAAAGTCCCAAATTTAAATTTATAAAATATGTCAAATAAATAGCAAAAGTCTATCATAAAAATTTTATAATATATTCAACATCAAAAATGTAACACTAAATTTAAGGAAAAGTAAATTAAATTTAAAAAATAATTCCGTTTATTAAAAAATATATATAAAGAAACCTAAAATTGTTGTTAACAAATAATTTTAAATAAATATAAATCACAATCATAATACTAACTGTTCTTAAGGACATAAAAAAAAATCTAAAATTCAAAACTAATTTA